>NW_021310304.1:0-1787 GCF_002162155.2 Triticum dicoccoides
AGCAGAATCCGAGTCAAACTACAAGTCCAAAGGTGTTACATCACCTCCACTTGGGCCCATTGGCCTTGTACGACCTAGATTTAGTTTTAGGCTGCCTTGGGACGTCCTCCCACCTCCTTGGCCGCCACCCCTTGCTCCTATATAAGTAGATCCATCTAGTAGCTTTTCCTTGGGATTTGTTTAGTTAAAAGTTAGCCATTGCAACTTCGTGTACTTCGTTTGTGTCCAACGACCAGACCAAGACCACTTCCGGATCCCCACCATTATCAATACCTCATATATATTTGCAATATTCAGATTGCTTTATCATATTTTTGCTCGTTCTTCGATTGCTTGCAGGAATAGACCTTCGTGGTCAGGCTGACCGTGCTTTCGGCATCGTCAGTAACCTCAGGAGATTGGTTTAGCGATTGCTAAGGCGCAACGTCATGCACGTTTGTAGTCGGATCGTCAAAGTCGTCTCCACCAAATCGATAGTTATCATCTCATCGAAAGATCGGGACACCCCCGCCTCTATCAAGTGGTATCAGTTTTCAGGTTGCTCGGTGAGAATTTCCAGTTTTTCCTAGATTAGATTTATTTTCTTACCTATTGTCCAAGAAAAAGCCACAAAACAAAAGTTAGATCTATTCATCCTTTGTCCTAGCCAGACTGAGCCTTTGCAATTTTCTTTTCATTGTTTGCATTATTGAATTATCGGTTGCATCGCCGTGTCGAGTTGCTGGTCTTAGTGTCTAGTTCCTTTAGAGTTTCGAGTTCTGTTCACATTAGTCACGCAGCCGCTGCATCATTATCCCATTCGCTGTCCACCATCCCATCCACCAATTTCCACCATGTGCTACGCAATGTTTATTGTCATAATCATAGTTAAGGTCACTCACATCTTCGCCTGATCGAATCTGCATCTTATCTAGTTTGTCTTGGAAAGAGGGAGAAAAAGAAGATAAAGAAAAAAAAAGAGAAAAAAGGAAAGAAAAAAAAAGAAAAAGAGGGAGAAGAAAAAGAAAAAAAGGCGTGAGAAAAAAAAGAGAGAAGAAAAACAAAATTCGGATCTTTTTAGACTCAATCTCGTAGTTGAATTCGGATTGGAATCTGTTTTGTGCACTGTTCAGTAAAACAGGCATAACTTCCTCATACGAAGTCTGTTTTGCCTCTGCGAATACTCAAACGAAAGCTAGCGATGAGCCGCATCTAAATAGTTGAAGAAGCTAGTTCAATATTTGACACCTCAAAATCGGCTTCTAAATAGGTCTTTTTGCCCTCCGAAGTTCGTGAACACAACTTGTTCCAATTTTCACGCAATATTTAGAATTCTTTGACTCCTCATATCAACTCGGAATTGAGTGATTCTTTTTGCATTGGAAAGCTTGAGTTAGTAGCATTCTTTGAAAGAATTTATCAGAAAATTGTCTCAAACTTTTCAAGAGGAAAGTTGGAGAGAGAGTTGTTGTATATCCTGCTTGGCAGTTGTTTTTCATCATTATCTTCACTGCCGTTGTGATCTTCACTTATATCTTGCTGTCAATAGCTACTTAGTATCCTTCATTGATGCTAGTTGTGCTACGCCGTGACCTCATTAGTGTTCTAGGCTCGCGTCTCTAGTCCGGTCTAGCCTAGGACCAGCACAGTACCGTCGTTGAGCGTTTATTCAACATTGCATCTTTGAATTGATTATTGCTAATCTTTTGCTACCATATATAGCCAACCCAGCTCCACATATTTCTACACCGTGTATACGTACGCTCCCCTGGCAATCGCTTTACTCAATATTCGGAGTTACTTGACAC
>NW_021310305.1:0-2090 GCF_002162155.2 Triticum dicoccoides
TTTTTTAATGCTTGGTGGTTCATTGGTTTCTGAACACCAACGAAGATGGCTTCAAGGAAAGAAACATCATCCTTAACTCGGTAGTTGCATCTGTCCAATGCGCCGGTGAGTTATCATTCCAACTCTGACCTTCTACATCTCATGGCGCCAATCCAAATATACCCATGGCACCCAAGGTGGTGGCAGTTTTTTATATATGTTCATATTAGTCGTCATCTTCACACTGACAGGTAAGAGGTAAACTCCTCATCCTTGTGCCCTCGGCATGGACAAGTACTCGCCGCTCACGGAGAAGTAGCGAAGCCACGAGCCTTTAAATGGAGCTCGAGCGTTACCTCTGTGCATAGCCCGTGCTCTTCGCCACTGACAACGGCGACCAAGGCCGACATACAGGACGCCATGGACAGGGTGGTCGTTCTCGACGCCGCGCACCCACTCCTCTGCTCCCTAAGGTCGTCGAGCTTGTGCTCTGGCCGTGCTCCCCGACGTTGTTGTGAACAGGGCCGTTGCCTTGACGTATCTACGCATGGAGTGGGCGGCTTCTCCAGCGGTTACCAATGACGCAGCATACCTCGTAGAAGGCGCGTGGCGGCAGACATGGATGGAAGGCCGAAGCGGCGCGCTACGGCATCAGCATGAGCAAGGAGGAGGAGGTCAAGCAGAGCCAGGAGAACGAAGTACGATATGGAGATGATGTAGGCGAGGGTGACGGCGTCTCCACGAGCGCAGGGAGGTGCTGCTAGGGGGAGGAGGTGCGCGGGGCTGGGTAGGGAGAGTGGCGACTGGGCAACCCCCGTCGTGCAGCGGGGAGTAGATGAACCCGGACACCAGGACCCAAACTTGAATCAGGCGATCAGAGCCGCCGCCGGACCAGCAACAGGTAGCCACACCGTCCTTACTCTCCCTTCTCTTCTTTGCATCTCACCTTGTCTCTTCTTAGCAGGAGACCTAGTCGCCATGGCCATGGAGTGCCGGCGGGCCCTTGCTCCACGTACTCGCTCCTCCTTCTCGGGTTCTGGCGTCGGGGGCGGCGACATCGACGGGCCCTTGCTCCGCCTACTCGCTCCTCCTTCTTGGGACGATTTGGTTCTTGACCCTCGTGGTTCTCAGGATAAATTGGATGGGTGCAGCAGCAGCAGTGTTTGCATCGGCTTCTATCTCTTTTTCTGAAGAAAGAGGAATTTTTTTAGGGGTATATATCAAAAAAAGGATCAGTTTCTGCGAACACAAACGTGGGCAGGTGGGACTAACGAGCCAGGCTATGGGCCAGACTGGCCCATCCAGCCGAGCGAGCCTGCTCGCCTAACTCCAGGCTTCCTGCTGGGGAACGGAGGCTAGTCACGTACGGAAAATAGAGAAACGAATTATGAAACGTTTTCCAGATCGATTAAAATAGGGATTGCGGGTTCAATAAAGAAAAAAAACAGGGACCTTTTTGTAAAGCGCCGCGACGGTGAACCCGGAGACCCAATCCGTGCTTTATTATCAGGGAGAGACTAGCAAAAGAGCCCGTGCGTTGCACCGGGCGAAAAAAGGAGCACCACCTACTTCATGTGTCATTGTGCATCATTTTTTATATCCAATTTTAATAAATGTCGATGAAAAGTTGAATGTGAAAATTTCCTAATTTTTAGTAAAAGTTGACACTTACATAAAAATTGGAACACTTTCTCAAGAACAGTTAATGTTTTTTATGAAATTGAAACATTTCCCTGAAAAAGAACATTTTTTAATAGATGTTTTGCTTAAAAGAACGTTCTTCAGGAATAGGAATGTTTTGTTTTTTGAGGGGTAAGAACATTTCTCTCAAAAATATATATTTCAGAATGTTTTGTTTTTTGAAAAAATAAATTTTATTTTCAATTTTTCTTTGCACTATTTGGGCTTGGCCCAAACATAAGGACTTGGCCTACACAAACAAGAAGACACCATCGTTGCTAGACGAACTGCACGCACTATCTCTATTCACGTTCCCCATTTCACTATCCCTAGTAAATGTTGCCGCCGGCCGCCGTATCGCGCGCTGCTCTCCACTGGCATAGATCGCCGTTTTCTTCTGTGGCGAATCCCCAGCGACGCCTTGCCATGTT
>NW_021310306.1:0-1775 GCF_002162155.2 Triticum dicoccoides
GAAACGGGTCAGAATTGGACAAAGCTGTGAGAGTTGAGAACGGACACATAAACGCACACCGGGGTGCATCAATCGTGGAAATCGCTCTGGTCCCCAAAACGCTGAGTAATAGTGCACGAAACCGCGAGTAATAATCCATGAAACAAGAATCATTTTGGGACCCCAAAACGACGAGTAATAGTCCATGAAACGGGCAGAAACGGCCGAAACCGCGAGTGTTGATGATCGACACGTAAGCGCACCTTGGAGTTCGATAACCATGGAAATCAGTCCGGGACCCCAAAACGGTGAGTAATATTGCATGAAACGGGCCAGAATTGGCCAAAACTGCGAGTGTTGATGATCAACACGTAAACACACCTTGGGGTTCAACAACTACGGAAATCGCTTCGGGACCCGAAAATGATGAGTAATAGTCCACGAAACGGGTCAGAATTGGACAAAGCTATGAGTGTTGACGACGGACACATAAACGCACCCCGGGGTTCATCAATCATGGAAATCGCTCTGGGTCCCCAAAACGCTGAGTAATAGTGCACGAAACCGCGAGTAATAGTCCATGAAACGAGAATCGCTTTGGGACCCCAAAACGGTGAGTAATAGTCCATGAAACGGGCAAGAAACGGCCGAAACAGCGAGTGTTGATGATTGACACGTAAGCGCACCTTGGAGTTCGATAACCATGGAAATCACTCCGGGACCCCGAAATGGTGAGTAATAGTGCATGAAACGGGCCAGAATTGGCCAAATCTGCAAGTGTTGATGACCAACAGGTAAGCACGCCCTGGGGTTCAACAACTATGAAAATCGCATCGGTACCCGAAAACAATGAGTAATAGTCCATGAAACGGGTCAGATTTGGCCAAAGCTGTGAGTGTTGACGACAGACACATAAACGCACTCCGGGGTTCATCAATCCTGGAAATCGCTCTGGGTCCCCAAAACGCTGAGTAATAATGCACGAAACCGCGAGTAATAGTCCATGAAATGAGAATCGCTTTCGGACCCCAAAACAGTGAGTAATAGTCCATGAAACGGGCCAGAATCGGCCAAAACTGCGAGTGTTGATGACCAACACGTAAGCACACCTTGGGGTTCAACAACTATGGAAATCGCTTCGGGACCCGAAAATGATGAGTAATAGTCCACGAAACGGGTCAGATTTGGCCAAACCTGTGAGTGTTGACGACAGACACATAAACGCACTCCGGGGTTCATCAATCCTGGAAATCGCTCTGGGTCCCCAAAACGCTGAGTAATAATGCACGAAACCGCGAGTAATAGTCGATGAAATGAGAATCGCTTTCGGACCCCAAAACGGTGAGTAATAGTCCATGAAACGGGCCAGAATCGGCCAAAACTGCGAGTGTTGATGACCAACACGTAAGCACACCTTGGAGTCCGACAACCACGGAAATCGCTTTGGGACCCCAAAACGGTGAGTAATAGTCCATGAAACGGGCCAGAATCGGCCAAAACTGCGAGTGTTGATGACCAACACGTAAGCACACCTTGGGGTTCAACAACTATGGAAATCGCTTCGGGACCCGAAAACGATGAGTAATAGTCCACGAAACGGGTCAGAATTGGACAAAACTGTGAGTGTTGACAACTGACACATAAACGCACCCCGGGGTTCATCAATCATGGAAATCGCTCTGGGTCCCCAAAACGCTGAGTAATAGTGCACGAAACCGCGAGTAATAGTCCATGAAACGAGAATCGCTTTGGGACCCCAAAACGGTGAGTAATAGTCCATGAAACGGGCAAGAAAC
>NW_021310307.1:0-897 GCF_002162155.2 Triticum dicoccoides
ATCAATTTCCAACATGTTCTGACATCATTTGTTGTTTTTTGGTCATTTACCTAATTGTTTAGAGAGCTAAATGACCGTGAAATTGAAAATAACTACAAAATGAATTCTGAAAATGTTGAAACTTGGCATGGTATCATCATTTCACCCACATAGAATGTGCAAAAGAGTAGAGAGGGTCACCGCAAAAACTGGATGCACTTCGTGTACAAACTGGACAAACTCTTTCGGAGTATCAAGGTTTCGGACGAGAACTCATCTGTTACACGGGCACTTCAATGTTTTTTAAACTTATTTGAACTCCGGATTTCTTTTGTGTTCAGTATGCAGCATTCAAAGCGACATCATCAATTTCCAACATGTTCTAACATCATTTGTTGTTTTTGGTCATTTACCTAATTGTTTAGAGAGCTAAATGTCCGTGAAATTCAAAATAACTACAAAATGAATTCTGAAAATGTTGAAACTTGGCATGGTATCATCATTTCACCCGCATAGCATGTGCAAAAGAGTAGAGAGGGTCACGGCAAAAACTAGATGCACTTCGTGTACAAACTGGACAAACTCTTTGGGAGTATCAGGGTTTTGGACGAGAACTCATCTGTTACATGGCCACTTCAATGTTTTTTAAACTTATTTGAACTCAGGACTTCTTTTGTGTTCAGTATGCAGCATTCAAAGCGAAGTCATCAATTTCCAACATGTTCTGACATCATTTGTTCTTTTTTGGTCATTTACCTAATTGTTTAGAGAGCTAAATGACCGTGAAATTGAAAATCACTACAAAATGAATTCTGAAAATGTTGAAACTTGGCATGGTATCATCATTTCACCCGCATAGCATGTGCGAAAGAGTAGAGAGGGTCACGGCAAAAACTGGACGCACTTCGTGTACAAACT
>NW_021310308.1:0-2126 GCF_002162155.2 Triticum dicoccoides
CTTCTTTGTTGAGTCATAGGAACCACCGCACTGTTAAGTGGGGTCCAAGTGAACAAAGTTAGAGTGACTGAAGTGATGCTCAACCAAAATCCTTTGTCTTCGAGCGAAGACAATGAGAGCAAATCTTATCCAGAGTCGGATAAGTCAGCTTTACTTGTAGCCCAAGTCAAGCTGTCGCGTGTGTTTGAAATCTGACTGTTGTGACATGTGTCAGTTCCTTAGTGACCCAGGGTCATTTCAGACAAATTAGGTCGGGTTGCCTAGTGGCTATAAATAGCCCACCCCTTACACCATAAATTGGTGGCTGCTCAGAGTTAGATACGGCTTTTGTCGTTTGAGAGCAACCCACCTCCGAAGCCTTTGAGAGAGAGAATCCTTGCAAGGACAAAGCACAAACCACCCAGAGCCCAGAGAGTGTTTGGCGTCACTGAAGTCTTTCTGTCCGTGTGATCTGAAGACTTGTTACACTTGAGGGCTGTGGATCCTCCAGCCGGTTAGGCGTCGTGTTCTGAGCATCCAAGAGTCATTGTGGATTGTCGGTGAACGAAGTCTGTGAAGGTTTGGAAGTCTAGCTTGAAGACTTACCAGAGTGATTGGGCGAGGACTGAGTGTCCTTAGCTCAAGGGGAATAAGGTAAAGACGCGGTCTTCTGAGTTGAATCTCAGCCTTCCTAACCAGACGTACAGTTGTCACAGCAACTGGAACTGGTCGAACAAACCACTGTCTCCCTGAAGCTACTGGTTCTATCTCTCACTTCTCTTTACTTATCATTTGTCTTCGTGAAGTCTTTGCATGATTGCATAATCTGTTTGACTTCACAGTTTGACTACTTGTTCTGATTGGCTTCATACTATCTTCCACCCTGATCCTTACTACCTAGCTGCTAATAGTCTTCGTGCTTTCACTTCATTGAATACTTGACTATGGCTTGTCTAGTGTAGTCTACCTTCCGCTGCATACGAATAGCGTTGTTTCTCCTGTTTATCTTCGAAACTCCCATGTTTTGAAGACTTTCATAAAAATCGCCTATTCACCCCCCTTTAGTCGATAACTAGCACTTTCAAGAGCCCAACGCCTCGCTTGGGTTCAGTTAGAGCCAACGCCTCGCACACACGCGCGTACGTGTATGAGAGAAACACGCATCGCTCGCCCCCCGACCACCCACCGTAACCAGGAACTCCCCAAAATTTTCCTCGCCCTCGCTTATACCACGGTTTTCTCCGTCATGGACGGCCCAAAGAATGTCATGCAGCTGCGTCTCCGGCCCACCCAGGACGAAAATCCCATTTTCTGTCTGTGATGATACCGGGTTTTGTCACAATTATCATCATAGAAGTGTTATAAGTATGACAGAAAAAAATTTTCGTTTGGCCCAAAATGTCATGGATGTGTCTTTTTTTGTAGTTATTAGACCTATCTGTTTGCGTATGCGTTTTACTGATATGCTTAAAATGAATCCTTATGCTAAGTACATGAAAGATATTGTTACAAATAAAAGAAAGATAACAGAAGCTAAAATTTCCACCATGCTTGCTAATTATACTTTTAAGGGTGGAATACCTAAGAAACTTGGTGATCCAGGAGTAACAACTATACCATGCTCCACTAAAAGAAACTATGTTAAAACTGCTTTATGTGATCTTGGAGCCGGTCTTAGTGTCATGCCTCTCTCTTTATATCGTAGACTTGAATTGAATAAGTTGACACCTACTGAAATATCTTTACAAATGGACGATAAATAAACTGGTATACATGTTGGTATTTGTGAGGATGTGCCTGTTGTGGTTGCAAACATTACTATTTTAACGGACTTTGTTATTCTTGATATTCCCGAGGACGATAGTATGTCGATTATCCTCGGTAGACCCTTTTTGAATACTGCAGGGGCTGTTATTGATTGCAACAAAGGCAATGCCACTTTTCATGTTAATGGTAATGAGCATACGATACACTTTCCAAGGAAACAACCTCATGTTCACAGTATCAATTCTATTGGAAAAATTCCAACTATTACTATTGGAGGTTTTGAATTTCCTCTTCCTACTGTCAAGAAGAAATATGATATTCTTATTATTGGGGATGTACATATCCCCATTGAGGTAACCTAATGCAATTCGAAAATTCTC
>NW_021310309.1:0-1306 GCF_002162155.2 Triticum dicoccoides
GTGCATCTTCTACTTCAACTGCACCAGCACCTCCATCCGGTGCCACCTCCAGCCGTGATACAAGAAAACAGGCACAACCACCATTATCTGCCAAGAGCGCACCTGCGGGGCCTGCACAGCGTTCTTCTTCTTCCATGGCATCAACAGGGCACACAAGTGATATTATTTGTCGTCATTGTAAGGGAGGAGGTCATTATGCGAGAGAATGCAAATCTCCGCGTGTGATGATTGCTACCGCGGATGGTGGATATGAGTCTGCTAGTGACTATGATGAGGAGACTTTGGCTCTTATTACACGTGAAGAACATGGTGGAGATGATTCTGATCATGAGACGCAATACATGGCTCCTGAAGACGCTGACAGGTATGAATGTTTAGTTGCTCAAAGTGTTTTGAGTGTGCAGATCACACAAGCTGAGCAAAATCAGAGGCACAATTTGTTCCATACCAAGGGAGTTGTGAAGGAACGTTCTGTGCGCGGCATCATAGACGGAGGGAGCTGCAACAACTTGGCTAGCATGGAGATGGTGGAGAAGCTTTCTCTCACCACAAGACCACATCCACATCCTTACTACATCCAATGGTTCAACAAGAGCGGCAAGGTTAAGGTAACACGTACTGTTCGTGTGCATTTTAGTATCTCTACATATGCTGATTATGTTGATTGTGATGTGGTACCTATGCAAGCATGTTCCTTATTACTTGGTAGACCATGGCAATTTGATAAAAATTCTGTACACCATGGTAGAAACAATCACTATAGTCTTGTTCATAAGGATAAAAATATTACTTTGCTTCCTATGACTCCTGATTCCATTTTGAAAGATGATATTAATAGAGCTAATAAAGCAAAACAGGAGACGAATAAGAGTGAAAATCAAATTGTGGCAAAAGAATTTGAGCAACAAATGAAGCCTAATAATAAACCATCTAGTGTTGCTTCTGAAATTAAATTGAAAAGTGCATGTTTATTTGCCACCAAATCTGATATTGATGAGCTAGATTTCAGCAAATCTGTTTGCTATGCTTTTGTGTGCAAAGAGGCATTATTTTCATTCGAGGACGTGCCTTCCTCTTTGCCTCCTGCTGTCACTAACATTTTGCAGGAGTTCGCTGACGTCTTTCCACAAGACGTGCCACCGGGATTACCGCCTATTCGAGGGATTGAGCATCAGATTGACTTAATTCCCGGTGCTTCACTACCAAACCGTGCACCATACCGTACCAATCCAGAGGAGACGAAGGAGATTATGCGTCAAGTACAAGAGCTTCTCGACAAAGGTTATATACGCGAATCCCTTAGTCC
>NW_021310310.1:0-1289 GCF_002162155.2 Triticum dicoccoides
CGTGGCCTGCGGTCCCCCGCCGCCCCGAGGCCGTCCGCTCCAAGCTTCCCGTGGCTGCACCGACCCTCGCGCCGCTGCTGCGTCGCCCCATCGGGCCGTAGTGAGCATGGGACGCGGTCCACGCCGCCGACCCGAGACCGTTCCCACGGTTGCGCCGTCCCTTCAGGCCATAGCCCACGGCCCGCGGTCCCCGCCGCCGCTCCGAGGTCTTCCCGATGTCGCCCATTCGGGCCGTAGTGTCGTGGCCCGCGGTCAACTGCCGTCGCCACACGTTGACTTCCCGTGGCATGCACCGTGCCGCCTCAGTTGCCGTGGGAACTCCACCGCCCGCGCTGGTCTTCGTCACGCTGTCAGGGTTCTTCGCCTACTTCGAGCACCGCCGTCGCGCTCCTAACCTAGCCGCCGCTCTACTTTGGCCGCTGCCGACGCCGCCGCCCGTCCACCTCCTTCGTCTTCGTCCAGCACCAGCCCATCTCTAGCGTCGCCGTCATCTACCCCAACCACTTCTTCTACTCCGATAACCGCGAGCGACATCGGCCCCACGCCGGTTGGCGCTGCAACCGTCGTCGAGTTCTTCTCTGCTGGCCCGTCCGACTTCTTCGACATGGCGTACAACTCGTGCAGGTCCCTCGTCTACGCATGCCCGGTGCTGGCAACACCGATGCGTTCCTTCATCCACGACGTGTCCCCGGGCCTGGCAAGCCTCGTGCGGCGCTTCGTCAACTTCGTCTTCATCCGTCTACACATGCCCAGTGTTGGCAACACCGGTGCGTGCCTTCGTCCACGACGTGTCCCTGGGCTTGGCAAACCCGCCGCGACGCCTCGTCAACACCATCTTCTCTCAGGCGCACCCCTACTTCGACATCACTGCGCCCATGCTAACTCGTCGCCTCCTTGCGCCCGCGGCTTCACGGCGACTTCCTCGACACCGGCTACCCCAATTCGACATCGACCACGGCATTCTTCGCACGGCTACCTCAGCCACGGCTACACCACCCACGCTCTCGGCTACCTCAATAAGCGGCACAAAGGGCTACCGCCTTGCTTGAGCAACCTCGTCGGTTTCCACTCTAGCCACGCCTTCCGCGATGCATCGACCATTACGACTGTGGGGTGGTGTCCGCCGACTTGCCTTCGGATTCTTCTCCAGTCTCACCGTCTGCGTCGCTACAGTTGTGACTGCGGGGTATGTTGAGTATATTGATTATCAGGAAAGACTAGATAGACTAGGATTAGTTCTAGCTTGTCTTGTACTTCAAGTTGATCATTGTACTTCTATATATATATAT
>NW_021310311.1:0-1064 GCF_002162155.2 Triticum dicoccoides
AGATGATCTCTCATTAAATTATCAAGAAGTGTTCTCCCTGAGTATGCACCGTTGCCAAAGTTCGTCGTGCCCAGACACCACGTGATGATCGGGTGTGATAAGCTCTACGTCCATCTACAACGGGTGCAAGCCAGTTTTTGCACACGCAGAATACTCAGGTTAAACTTGACGAGCCTAGCATATGCAGATATGGCCTCAGAACACGGAGACCGAAAGGTCGAGCGTGAATCATATAGTAGATATGATCAACATAACGATGTTCACCATTGAAAACTACTCCATCTCACGTGATGATCGGTTATGGTTTAGTTGATTTGGATCACGTAATCACTTAGAGGATTAGAGGGATGTCTATCTAAGTGGGAGTTCTTAAATAATATGATTAATTGAACTTAAATATTATCATGAACTTAGTACCTGATAGTATCTTGCTTGTTTATGTTGATTGTAGATAGATGGCTCGTGCTGTTGTTCCGTTGAATTTTAATGCGTTCCTTGAGAAAGCAAAGTTGAAAGATGATGATAGCAATTACACGGACTGGGTCCGTAACTTGAGGATTATCCTCATTGCTGCACAGTAGAATTACGTCCTGGAAGCTCCGCTGGGTGCCAGGCCTGCTGCTGGAGCAACGCCAGATGTTATGAACGTCTGGCAGAGCAAAGCTGATGACTACTCGATAGTTCAGTGTGCCATGCTTTACGGCTTAGAATCGGGACTTCAACGACGTTTTGAACGTCATGGAGCATATGAGATGTTCCAGGAGTTGAAGTTAATATTTCAAGCAAATGCCCGGATTGAGAGATATGAAGTCTCCAATAAGTTCTATAGCTGCAAGATGGAGGAGAACAGTTCTGTCAGTGAGCATATACTCAAAATGTCTGGGTATAATAATCACTTGATTCAATTGGGAGTTAATCTTCCGGATGATTGCGTCATCGACAGAATTCTCCAATCACTGCCACCAAGCTACAAGAGCTTCGTAATGAACTATAATATGCAAGGGATGAACAAGACTATTCCCGAGCTCTTCGCAATGCTGAAAGCTGCGGAGGTAGAAATCAAG
>NW_021310312.1:0-1737 GCF_002162155.2 Triticum dicoccoides
AGAGATAGGGTTGATTTCGGACCCCTCCACCAAGGGCCACGAAATCCACCCCCTCTTCCTCCATATATACAGCCCTTAGGGCATCGTTTAGACCTTGGGTTTTGTTTAGATTAAAAGTTCGCCATAGCTGCAACTTCGCGTACTTCGTTTGTGTTCAACGACCAGACAAAGGCGTCACAGAACCCCACCTTGATCAATAAAGCTTTCATCTTATATTCGCAATATCCAGATTGCAATCTCAGTTTCTTGCTTGTTCTTCGTTTGCTCGCAGGAAACAGACCCTCGTGGTCAGGTTGATCGTGCTCCGGCGTGGTCAATAACCTCTCGGAGTTGGTTTAGCGATTGCTAAGGCGCGACGTCCTCGCACGTTCGTAGTCGGATCGTCAAAGTCGACTTCCACCAAAGCGAAATCCACCATCTCATCGAAAGACGGGACACCTTTGCTTCTATCAGGTCTATTCCTGCAAGCAATCGAAGAACGAGCAAGAATATGATAAAGCAATCTGAATATTCCGAATATATATGAAGTATTCATAATGGTGGGGATCCGGAAGCGGTCTTGGTCTGGTCGTTGGACACAAACGAAGTACACGAAGTTGCAATGGCTAACTTTTAACTAAACAAATCCCAAGGAAAAGCTACTAGATGGATCTACTTATATATGAGCAAGGGGTGGCGGCCAAGGAGGTGGGAGGACGTCCCAAGGCATCCTAAAACCAAATCTAGGTCGTACAAGGCCAATGGGCCCAAGTGGATGTGATGTAACACCTTTGGACTTGTAGTTTGACTCGGATTCTGCTGCAACATCAGATTGTTTCGTCCACAACTCAACGCTCCGGACGAATTTGAAGGTGATTCCAATTGGGTTGGAAAGTGCACGAAATCTAGTTTCCAACAAAAAAAGAATCACCCAATTCGGAGTCCGTATGAAAAACTTGTATGCGTTTTGAGTCAGGTATGTCTGTGCAGTCCGAATCTGAATCCAGAACGTGAGAGACATGGACTCTATCTTCTCTTGGGCCAAAAGTGATGTGAGAGAACTTTTTGGACAGCAAATAAACATCTCTTTCTTCCTTATCTTCATATGTGTATTATACAAATGTCCCATACACCTGCAATTAGACAAAACACAAAAGTGTGTCAAGTATTTTTGTTCTGGATAACATAAATAGATTATTGAATAGTTTGCACTAGAAATCACCTAACAAATATGCATATATGCAATATTTTTGGTCATATCCAAGGTAGTCATGTCCTCATCACTATTCCTGCAAGCAATCGAAGAACAAGCAAGAATATGATAAAAGCAATCTGAATATCGCGAATATGTATGAAGTATTGATAATGGTGGGGATCCGAAAAGTGGTCTTGGTCTGGTCGTTGGACACAAACGAAGCACACGAAGTTGCAATGGCTAACTTTTAACTAAACAAATCCCAAGCAAAAGCTACTAGATGGATCTACTTATATAGGAGCAAGGGGTGGCGGCCAAGGAGGTGGGAGGACGTCCCAAGACAGCCTAAAACTAAATCTAGGTCGTACAAGGCCAATGGGCCCAAGTGGAGGTGATGTAACACCTTTGGACTTGTAGTTTGACTCGGATTCTGCTGCAGCATCAGATTGTTTCGTCCACAACTCAACGCTCCGGACGAATTTGAAGGTGATTCCAATTGGGTTGGAAAGTGCACGAAATCTAGTTTCCAACAAAAAAAGAATCACCCAATTCGGAGTCCGTAT
>NW_021310313.1:0-2464 GCF_002162155.2 Triticum dicoccoides
ATCCAGAAATTCTATATCATTTCCAATCAACAATATGTCTTGCACATATAATATCAGAAATGCTACAGAGCTCCCACTCACTTTCTTGTAAATACAGGCCTTTACAAAAGTCTGTATAAAACCATATGCTTTGATCAACTCATCAAAGCGTATATTCCAACTCCGAGATGCTTGCACCAGTCCATTGATGGATCGTTGGAGCTTGCACATTTTGTTAGTACCTTTAGGATTAACAAAACCTCCTGGTTGCATCATATACAACTCTTCTTTAATAAATCCATTAAAGAATGTAGTTTTGACATCCATTTGCCAGATTTCATAACATGTGACAATTGCTAACATGATTCGGACAGACTTAAGCATCGCTACAGTTGAGAAAATCTCATTGTAGCTTGTCGAAAACCTTTTGTGACAAGTCGAGCTTTGTAGATAGTAACACTACTATCAGTGTCCGTCTTCCTCTTGAAGATCCATTTATTTAACATGGCTTGCTGATCATCGAGCAAGTCAATCAAAGTCCATACTTTGTTCTCATACATGGATCCTATCTCAGATTTCATGGCCTCAAGCCATTTCGCGGAATCTGGGCTCATCATCGCTTCCTCATAGTTCGTAGGTTCATCATGGTCTAGTAACATGACTTCTAGAACGGGATTACCGTACCACTTTGGTGCGGATCTTATTCTGGAAGACCTACGAGGTTCGGTAGTAACTTGATCTGAAGCTTCATGATCATCATCATTAACTTCCTCACTAATCGGTGTAGGCATCACTGGAACTGATTTCTGTGGTGAACTACTTTCCAATTTGGGAGAAGGTACAATTACCTTATCAAGTTCTACTTTCCTCCCACTCACTTCTTTCGAGAGAAACTCCTTCTCTAGAAAGGATCCATCTTAGCAACGAAACTTGCTTTCGGATCTGTGATAGAAGGTGTACCCAATAGTTACCTTTGGGTATTCTATGAAGACGCACTTCTCCAATTTGGGTTCGAGCTTATCAGGTGAAAACTTTTTCACATAAGCATCGCAGCCCCAATCTTTAAGAAACGACAACTTTGGTTTCTCGCCAAACCATAGTTCATAAGGCGTCGTCTCAATGGATTTTGATGGTGCCTTGTTTAAAATGAATGCAACTATCTCTAATGCATAACCCCAAAATGATAGTGGTAAATTGGTAAGATACATCATAGATCGCACTATATATATCCAATAAAGTATTGTTATGAAGTTCAAACACACCATTAAGCTGTGGTGTTCCAGATGGCATGAGTTTGTGAAACTATTCCACACTATTTTAATTGAAGACCAAACTCGTAACTCAAATATTTGTCTCCGTAATCAAATTGCAGAAACTTTATTTTCTTGTTACGATCATTCTCCACTTCACTCTGAAATTGTTTGAACTTTCCAAATGTTTCAGACTTGTGCTTCATTAAGTAGATATACTCATATCTGCTCAATTCATCTTGTGAAGGTCAGAAAATAATGATACCCGCCATGAGCATCAACACTCATTGGACCGTATACATCGGTATGTATTATTTCCATCAAGTCAGTAGCTCGTTCCATTGTTCCAGAGAATGGAATTTTAGTCATCTTGCCCAAAAGGCACGGTTCGCAAGTATCAAATGATTCATAACCAAGAGATTCCAAAAATCCATCTTTATGGAGTTTCTTCATGCGCTTTACACCGATATGACCCAAACGGCAGTGCCACAAATAAGTTGCAGTATCATTATCAACTTTGCATCTTTTGGCATCAATATTATGAATATGTGTATTACTACGATCGAGATCCAACAAACTATTTTCATTGGGTGTATGACCATCGAAGGTTTTATTCATGTAAATAGAACAACAATTATTATTTGACTTTAAATGAATAACCGTATCGCAATAAACATGGTCAAATCATATTCATGCTCAACGCAAACCCAAATAACATTTATTTAGGTTTAACACTAATCCCGAAAGTATAGGGAGTGTGCGATGATGATCATATCAATCTTGGAACCACTTCCAACACACATCGTCACTTCACCCTCAACTAGTCTATGTTTATTCTGTAACTCCTGTTTCGAGTTACTAATATTGAGCAACCGAACAAGTATCAAATACTCAGGGGCTACTATAAACACTAGTAAGGTACACATCAATAACCTGTATATCAAATATACCCTTGTTCACTTTGCCATCCTTCTTATCCACCAAATATTCAGGGCATTTCCACTTCCAGTGACCATTTCCTTTGCAGTATAATCATTCAGTTTCAGGCTTTGGTCCAGCTTTGGGCTTCTTCGCGGGAGTGACAACTTGCTTGTCATTCTACTTGAAGTTTCCCTTTCTTTCCCTTTGCCCTTTTCTTGAAACTAGTGATCTTGTCAACCATCAACACTTGATGCTCTTTCTTGATTTCTACCTTCGTCGATTTCAACATCACGAAGAGCTCGGGAATCGTTTTC
>NW_021310314.1:0-763 GCF_002162155.2 Triticum dicoccoides
CCGCCGCCGCCGTCGCCCGACTGCTATGACGTCCGCCGCTGCGTCCGGCTCCACCGCCACCGGTTTTCTGCCGGCCTCCCTCGCGGCACTTCTCTCGAGGCCGCTGGATGCCGCCTCCCTTCAGGCGCCGATCGGGACACGGAGCGTCGGCTCCCTCTTCGCACTCCCGCCGGCTGCTACTTCGCCCGGGCAGGCGCTTGTGGCCCACACCACCGCCGCCCCGTCAACCGCGGCTGTCGCGCCCTCGGCCGCTGCGCCGCTGGTGGCAGAGGACGTCGCGCTGGCAGGCTTCGCGGCGTCAACCGCGGCCATCGCGCCCTCTGTCACCGCGCCGGCTGCCCCTCCGACTGTCTCCACGGTGTTCTCACCTCAGCCAGTCTCCTCGATGGGATCGCAGCCGCCGCCGCCGTTTCACTTCGGCCATCTCATCACCATCAAGTTGTCATCGGACAATTACATCTTCTGGCGCGCGCAGGTTCTTCCGCTTCTTGGGAGTCACTACCTGCTTGGCTATGTCGACGGCTCTCTCCCTTGCCCTCCTGCGCTGGTTGACAGCGTGCATGGTCCGGTCTATAATCCGGCTCACCGTGTCTGGACAGGGCAGGATCAGGCGAACCTCTCCTCCATCCAGGGGTCGCTCTCTCCGGCCGTTGCTGGGCTTGTTGTCTTCGCCAAGACGTCCCACGAGGCATGGACTATTCTTGAGCGCTCGTTTGCGGCACAGTCGCAGGCTCGTGTATCTGGGCTCCGTCGCCAACTTGGG
>NW_021310315.1:0-1251 GCF_002162155.2 Triticum dicoccoides
ACTCGGTCGGTGCAAAAGGTGCACTTCCCAAGGTTACCAAACAAACGTGCATCACGTAGAGCAATAAAAACATCACGTAAATGTTCCAAATGTTCCTCCAAAGATCTGCTATAAATCAATATGTCATCAAAGTAAACTACCACAAATCGTCCAATGAAAGCACGTAAAACTTCGTTCATTAATCTCATGAAAGTACTAGGTGCATTAGTTAACCCAAAAGGCATGACTAACCACTCATATAATCCAAACTTAGTTTTAAATGCTGTTTTCCATTCATCTCCCAATTTCATACGAATTTGATGGTAGCCACTACGCAAATCAACTTTGGAGAATATTGTAGAGCCACTCAATTCATCAAGCATATCATCTAGCCTAGGAATAGGATGACGATAACGAATAGTAATATTATTAATGCCTCTACAATCAACACACATATGTGATGTACCATCCTTTTTCGGCACTAGAATAATAGGAACAGCACAAGGACTAAGTGATTCGCGTATATAACCTTTGTCGAGAAGCTCTTGTACTTGACGCATAATCTCCTTCGTCTCCTCTGGATTGGTACGGTATGGTGCACGGTTTGGCAGTGAAGCACCGGGAATTAAGTCAATCTGATGCTCAATCCCTCGAATAGGCGGTAATCCCGGTGGCACGTCTTGTGGAAAAACGTCAGTGAACTCCTGCAAAATGTTAGTGACAGCAGGAGGCAAAGAGGAAGGCACGTCCTCGAATGAAAATAATGCCTCTTTGCACACAAAAGCATAGCAAACAGATTTGGTGAAATCTAGCTCATCAATATCAGATTTGATGGCAAATAAACATGCACTTTTCAATTTAATTTCAGAAGCAACACTAGATGGTTTATTATTAGGCTTCATTTGTTGCTCAAATTCTTTTGCCACAATCTGATTTTCACTCTTATTCTTCTCCTGTTGTGCTTTATTAGCTCTATTAATATCATCTTTCAAAATGGAATCAGGAGTCATAGGAAGCAAAGTAATATTTTTATCCTTATGAACAAGAGTATAGTGATTGTTTCTACCATGGTGTACAGAATTTTTATCAAATTGCCATGGTCTACCAAGTAATAAGGAACATGCTTGCATAGGTACCACATCACAATCAACATAATCAGCATATGTAGAGATACTAAAATGCACACGAACAGTACGTGTTACCTTAACCTTGCCGCTGTTGTTGAACCATTGGATGTAGTAAGGATGTGGATGTGGTCTTGTGGTGAGAGAA
>NW_021310316.1:0-1993 GCF_002162155.2 Triticum dicoccoides
AAATCTAATACTAACTAGTGGCAGGGGGTGGGGGCGACGGAGAGGTAGCTAGGGGCGGCGAGGTCGAGGGCGGTGGGAGGAGGGCTGCCGGTGGAGGAGGGAGAGGGCGGCCGCAGGCGGAGGGAGGAGGGCGGCGGCAGAGGAGGGAGGGGCGTCCGCAGGCGGAGGGAGGATGTGCGAGGAGGAGGGGGGAGGGACGGAAGAAGGGGAGTACCTCGGCGGCGGACGGACGAAGGGGGCGGCGGCGGCGACGCACGACGGCGGTTATCGGCACGGGGGGCGAGAGTGAGAGTGTGAGTGAGGGCGTCAGTCGTGTGCGTGGGGATAAGGTAGGGATAGTTGTAGCGCGTTTGCCGAAACGCGCTACAGATAATCAGAATAGCAGTAGCGTGGTGCGCATAAATCGCTACTGCTAAGTGTAACTATACAAACAATACGTCAATGCAAAAATACATTGGCCATCAATGATCTTTTTGTGTACAATCTGAATTGTCAATATGAGTCCTATCCGGTAGGAACCGGAGAGGACCCATATTGCGGCCACAAATTTTACACATAGAGTTCAGTGAAGACCAACTGGTTGTGGTAGTTTCAGAAATAACATATTTAAGGTGGTAAACACCCTGTTCACGGAGCAAGGTGGGACTAAACTTGTGGGCTGATCTTAGCAGTAGCGGTTTTCCCATAAGTGCGTTGCTGCTAACTTCTATAGCAGTAGCGCTGTTCAATAAAGTGCGCTACTGCTATAACTAGCGGGGGGGGGGGGGCGAGGTCATGGCAATTATAGCAGCAGCGAGGTTTGCGGTCGACGCGCTACTGCTATTTTCCTGTCAGCAGCGCGTTTCTCTGACACGCGCTGCTGCTAAATAGCAGTAGAGTGGTATTTTAGGGAGCGCTGCTGGTAAGATTCTGTGTATAGGCTTTTCCCTAGTAGTGATCCTATCTCAGATTTCATGGCCTCAAGCCATTTCACGGAATCTGGGCTCATCATCGCTTCCTCATGGTTCGTAGGTTTATCATGGTCTAGTAACATGATATCCAGAACGGGATTACCGTACCACTCTGGTGCGAATCTTACTCTGGATGACCTACGAGGTTCGGTAGTAACTTGATCCGAAGTTTCATGATCATCATCATTAGCTTCCTCACTAATTGGTGTAGAAATCACTAGAACTGATTTCTGTGATGAACTACTCTCCAATTTAGTAGAAGGTACAACTACCTCATCAAGTTCTATTTTCCTCCCCCTCACTTCTTTCGAGAGAAACTCCTTCTCTAGAAAGGATCCATTTTTAGCAATGAATATCTTGCCTTCAGATATGTGATAGAAGGTGTACCCAATAGTTTCCTTTGGGTATCCTATGAAGACGCACTTCTCCAATTTGGGTTCGAGCTTATCAGGTTGAAGCTTTTTCACATCAGCATCACAGCCCCAAACTGTAAGAAACAACAACTTTGGTTTCTTGCCAAACCAAAGTTCATAAGGCGTCGTCTCAACGGATTTCGATGTGCCCTATTTAACGTGAATGCAGCCGTCTCTAAAGCATAACCCCAAAACGATAGCGGTAAATCAGTAAGAGGCATCATAGATCGCACCATATCCAATAAAGTACGGTGACGATGTTCGGACACACCATTACGCTATGGTGTTCCAGGTGGCTTCAGCTGTGAAACTATTCCACATTGTTTCAAATGAAGACCAAACTCGTAACTCAAATATTCTCCTCCACGATCAGGTCGTAGAAACTTTATTTTCTTGTTATGATGATTTTCCACTCCACTCTGAAATTCTTTGAACTTTTCAAATGTTTCAGACTTATGTTTCATTAAGTAGATATACCCATATCTGCTCAAATCATCTGTGAACGTCAGAAAATAATGATACCCGCCACGAGCCTCAATACTCATTGGACCTCATACATAGGTATGTATTATTTCCAATAAGTCAGTAGCTCGTTCCATTTTTCCAGAGAACGGAGTTTTAGTCATCTTG
>NW_021310317.1:0-1080 GCF_002162155.2 Triticum dicoccoides
GCAGCAGCAACTCGTCTCTCCTCAGGATATTGTAAACATGTAAATCGTTGTTCAGTTTCTAACTCCCAAGTAAGATATATATCAGGAACATATCTACCCTCAAATGGTGGAATATTCAATTTCAGTTTAGGAATATGGACATCATCTCATACCTGAGGTGGTGGTGCAGGCCTACCATTACGAATATATACCTGAGGTCGACCTGCTGGTGGTGGTACAGGTGGCTGCACGTAGTGTTGATTTTGATCAACCTCATCCTCATAGTCTCCCACATAATCATCCTCCTCCGCATCAGCAGCAGGAGCCACAGAAGTATCAACAGCAGCACCAACAGTTTGGCCAAACGCAAGAGGAACACGGCTTGCTCGGCGGAGGTCTGCTTCGCGACGTGGAGGTAGTCGTTGTTGTTGTTGTTGTTGGAGAGGTGCGTTAGCTGCAGCGGGTGGTGGTGGTGGAAGACGCGCGAGCAATTCATGAAACTTGTTATCGAGCTTTGTTTCGAGCGTCTTCTCAAAGCCAGTGATCTTCTCCATGGCCTCTTCAAAATTGTTCAGCACATCTTGCACCTGTTCAGTCATCATTTGCTGAAACTTATCATGAAGCTCCTTGTTCGATAAATTCTCCCAGTCAATCTCGTCGGCTTGTGATCCTGGCATGGTTAGCAGAAATAGAAACACACAAGAATATGATCCTACAGACTACGAACAAGTGGTGGTGGTGGGTGTCGCAAATCCGTCAAGCAAATCTCAAATTCTTACCAGTTCTTACCCAGCAGCAGGCGGTGATCGGCAACCGTTGTAGTCAAAAACTCTCAAAGCTTGGATAGAGCGATTACCAGGGAGAGTCAAACGCACGACGTAGATGTATGTGGAGCTGGGAAGGCTTATAATATGGTAGCAAAAAGGGTCAGCAATAATCAATTCAGAGATGCAAAGTTGAATAAACGCTCAACGACGGTACTGTGCTGGTCCTAGGCTAGACTGTGCTAGAGACGCGAGCCTAGAACACTAACAAAATCACGGCGCGGCACGTAAACAAGGGAAAAGCACACTCTGGAATTTTTTTTTCGCTCTTTTTTTT
>NW_021310318.1:0-1043 GCF_002162155.2 Triticum dicoccoides
GAGGTCCACCTTTAGTCCCGGTTGGTAACACCAACTGGTACTAAAGAAATTTTATGATTTTTTTTGAAAATTTTCTTTTCTAATTTTCTTTTTATTTCTTTTTATTTTCAAACTTCTGAATTATTTTAACCTCTAATCTCTAATCACCCTCATCACTGCTCAATTTAACCTCTAATTTCTAATCACACCTCATCATTCCAAATCATCTAACTTTCCGGACGGTCACCCATCTCACTACTCCAGCCTGAGCACGCTTAACTTCCGGGTTCTATTCTCCCTCGTTTCCAAGTCTGCACTTGTTGTTTTCCTGACAATAGTAAGATGTCAATCCTATTAACCCTCAGGAATTTAGCTTGAGCATGAAGTCACACATTTCACTGTTTGAGTTTGAAATTATTGTTCTAAAAAACAATAATTACTTAATAACACTAATATTTCTTGAATAAGTAGTTTGACCACAATTTGACCATAGTTTGACCGCAGTTTGACCACAATTTCACCAAATTTGACCAAAATTCAGAAACACTGAAATAATTATTTAGTAACACTAATATTTCTTGAATAAGTAGTTTGACCATTATTTGACCACAGTTTGACCAGATTTGACCAAAATTCAAAAAAACTGAAATAATTATTTAGTAACACTAATATTCTTGAATAATTATTTAGTAACACTAATACTTCTTGAATAAGTAGTTTGACCATAGTTTGACCAGATTTAACAAAAAATAAAAAAAACTGAAATTTGAGCATAACTTTTTTTCCTTTTAGAATTTGAGGATTCTAAAAATTTGCAAACATGCCGTACGCCGTCAAAATCGGAAGGGAATTTTCGTGCTGAACATTTTGATATATTATACGTTTTTTTCTGACATAGTATGCGAAAGTTATAGCCGTTTTACATTTTCCCTTCACTTTTTGCAAAACATGTCCAAATTTAAGTTTTTAAATTTTCCTAACTAGTAGATGTATTAACGTAACTACATCTCGAAGGATTTTAATTTTTGAAGTTTTTATCATTTTCTTTTGCTTTTTACAAAACT
>NW_021310319.1:0-1579 GCF_002162155.2 Triticum dicoccoides
ACTCTTTTGAGGTGGCGCACACGAGTCCACATATTCACCATATCAATACACCACTATGGATCCGCTCCCGTCTCCCTACGAGAACGCCATCCATAGCACTCACGCTTATCTTGCGTATTTTAGAGTATCCACTTTCACTTGTCTATGAACTGATATAAGCAATCCAGAAGTCCTTTTCCGCGGACACGGCTATTCGAATAGATTAGGTTAACCCTGCAGGGGTGTACTTCTTCATACACGCTCTCACCACTTACCGTCGTTTACACGACATGTACTCGGCAACCTTCAAGCGGAAGCCCAACGTGGGTGTCGGCCATGACCTACCTAATCACCTAAGTCTCTAGTCCAGGTTTATCGCCTATTCGGGTTCCATCCATGAGGAGATCCGGCCGGAGTTTCGCTCACAGCCCCAAACGATGTGAACAGGGTTCCCGAGACACCAAACGGGCGCCCGGTACACCGTGCCACGTGCCTACCGCATCACAGCCCACCCCTACGGTCATCGCTGCCAACGGCCTCCAGCATACTACAAACACCAGAAACTACTTGCAACTCCTGGACAGAGGACAAGGGTGATCAAGAAGCCGAGAGGGTCCATTGGTTTCGGGCCCAATGCGTGGTAGTAGCTGAATCATGGATCACAAACACAGAACTCAGTTCCTGAGGACGGCTGCAATGAGACAACCCACCATGTACTCCTACATGGCCTCTCACCGCTACCTTTACCAAATCGTATTCACACACTTAGCTCACACACAGTAGGACATGTTCACACACCTCTGATTCATCCCGGATGAATCAGACCTGACTCAACTCTAAGCAGTAGCAGGCGTGACAAACAAGCATGAATGAGTAGGCACAACAGGGCTCAAACAACTCCTACTCATGCTAGTGGGTTTCATCTATTTACTGTGGCAATGACAGGTCATGCAAAGGATAAAGGGGTTCAGCTACCGCAGCAGGTAACGGATGAATCGTTGTTGTCCTAATGCAGTAAAAGAGAGCAGGAGCGAGAGAGTGGGATTGTATCGGAATGAACAAGGGGGTTTTGCTTGCCTGGCACTTCTGAAGATAACATTGAGTCTTCATCAGTGTCAACGATCACATCATCGGTATCGCGTCTATCGAGAGGGGACAAATACCGGCAACAAAGAAGAACACAATCAGTGCAATGCACAAAATGATGCATGCTATGACATGGCAATATGAATGTGTTTTGAGCTAATGCAACTAGCAACAAGTTAAATGGGGTTGGTTTGAACACAAGATTCAAATTCAAACTCCATATGTGATTATTTAAATGCCCTTTATTGGTTTTGTCCAAAACAGAGGACAACCATTGTTCAAACATGCATGAAAATGGTACAGATGGATTCCTTGAATTTTTCTGATAATTTTTCATATATAATTTATTTAATTTGGAGTTACGGTTAATTTTCTATGATTTATTGAAGTTTTAGCTATTTTCTGGAATTTCCTGATTATTTATAAAATAAACTAAATTCCAGAAAAGGAATATTGCGTCAGCATGACGCCGGGGTGACGTCAGCAGGTCAAAGGCGTCGACCAGGTCAAACCT
>NW_021310320.1:0-993 GCF_002162155.2 Triticum dicoccoides
GATCTAGACGTATTTCTTCTATAACGGGTGATACTTTATTTCAGCGGAGACTGAAGACGAGCGGCTAGCAGGTACCACAACAACATATACGTTCAGCGATACGACAACATCATAAGTTTCAGGTAACACAACAGAGAAATTCAGTCCTTGAATATACATGTGTGACTGCTGTATGAAAGGCTAATCGTGTAGTCGCGTGTAGTGATATGGAGCCAATCCTTAACGTGCAAATGCACATGTCCCGGGGAGGATTTGGTACATCAAAAAAGAACACAAACATACCTCTGTCTGTAAGTTCAGTTTTAAAAAAGAAAACTACGGTGCAACTATAAACTACTTCGAGTCGTCCTCCTCCTCCTCCTCGCTTGTGTCGTCCGACGTCTCAAGCCACGTGTCTTCCCACCCCTCATCGTTGCTAGAGAAGAATGATGCCGCTCCCAGATCGTATTGCGATATCGCCAGTGCCTTTTGACGACGCATGTCCGCCCGTTTCTCGCGCTGCCTTGCCCTCCTCTCCGCCCAGAAGGCCTGCTCGTTGGCGACGTCCTCCGGGTGGCGCTGGCGCCACTCTGCCATGGCTTGCTCATCTGCCTCGGTGATGAGGAGGCGGCGCTGCCGCCGACGGTGTTCCTGACAGTCGGCGTTAGTTATTAGCTGCGGCGGAGGGGCGACGGCATGCGCCTGCTCGCACGTCCAGACGTCCTGGAAGTTCATCTGTGGGCGAGGCCTCCCGAGGTGCCACACCGCCGTGTCGTACGCGCGAGCGGCCTCGTGCACGGTCTCAAACGTGTCGAGGCCGAGGCGGACGTCGTCGGACCGAATCTCAGCGTAGAAGGCGCCGGAGGGGCGCTCGCGGACTCCGCGGTAGCCCGAAGATCCGCAGCGGCGCGGCGGCATGGTGGCACGGTGGTGGCGCGTCGGCGACGAGGCGAGGAAGCGACAGAGAAAGCGGGGAGAGCGTGTGGCGAGGTGCAGAGCGATGGGAGGCCGCGT
>NW_021310321.1:0-2257 GCF_002162155.2 Triticum dicoccoides
ATCACATACATTATCCTCTCAAGCCATACATGGTAGTCATGACTCTTGACGCCTCCTATTCGCTTTGTAGCCATATTCACTCCCCTCATGATCTTAGCTGCATATCCATCAGGGAAGTACAAGTTGTTCACAATCCATTGGAGAATTTCCTTCCTTTGGGGCATTGAAGGGGTGAAAGGGGCCGGTGGCTTCTTCCAAGAATTACCTTTTGCACGAGGCACCAAAATTAATTTTGGCCTGTTGCATAGTTGGGCTTGATCGATCCTAGCCTGAATGTTATCCTTTGACTTCTCGGTGTCGAGAAGCGTGCCGAGTAAGGCCTCCGCAATATTCTTTTCAGTGTGCATTACATCAATGTTGTGTGGAGGTAGAATATCTTTAAAGTAAGGGAGCCTCCATAAGCTTGGAATGTGAGTCCACTGGTGTGTCTCTCCATATCCCACAAAACCTTTCCCATCGAGCTTTTCCTCGAGAGCATCTAACTCATCCTTAAGCTGGGCACCGGTCATAATAGGTGGTGGCGGGTCAACAACAGTAACACCTTTTTGGAAGTGCACAATGTCTTGTCTGTATGGGTGATCAAGAGGAAGGAACTGCCGATGTTGATCAAAGCATACATACTTGTGACCCTTAGCCATCCAAATGAAAGTCACACGCTGTCGACACACTGGGCAAGGCCACTTCCCCTTTACACACCAACCACAATATATCTCACGCACTGGTAGGTCATGTAGCGATGTGTGGTACCAGATATGCATATTGAAGTGCTTCTTTGAAACGACATCATATGTCCGGACCCCGTTGTTCCAAGCAACAAGTAAGTCGTCCAGCAATGGCTCCATATACACACTCATATGCTTCCCGGGATAGTTAGCACCTAGAATTATCAACGTCATGAACATGTGATGTCGTTGCATGCAAACGCCAGGGGGCAGATCCAGGGGGATAACATATACTGGCCAACAACTGTATATGGCAGCCATTAAACCATATGGATTGAACCGGTCGGTTGTTATCCCAACAGCTACACTCTTCCAGTCATCTGTTTTCTTATGAATTTCAACAAATTTCTTCCATGCTTCACAATCCCGTGGATGTTGCATCTTTTTTGTATTGTACATCTTCCCATCGGCGGCCCATCTCATATATTGGGCAGTTTCCTCGGTCATATAAAGCCTCTAGATCCTTTCTGTGAATGAAAGATATCGAAGGATATGGACGGCAATTGTGAGCTGCCTCTTGCTACCATCATCATCTATTACCTCAATGTACCTAGAGGATTTGCACTTGACACAATAATTCGTACCTTTATGTTCATTTATAAATAACATGCATCTGTTTGGACAAGCATGTATTTGCTCATACGGCATCTTAAGTGAACCGAGGATTTTGTTCGACTCGTACATGTTCTTTGGCAATATATTTCCTTTAGGTCTTGTCCATCACATCTTTCTCCTAAGTATATGATCCCGTTATCAAATGAAAACTCATGTCTATGGTTAGGAAACCTTAACCATCTTTGATTAGTGAGCTAGTCTACTAGAGGCTCACTAGGGACACTGTATTTGTTTATGTATCCAGACATGTATTTAAGTTTTCGGTCAATACAATTAAAGCATGAATAATAAACCTTTATCATGATTAAGGAAATGTAATAATTATCACTCTATTATTGCCTCTAGGGCATATTTCCAACAGATGTAATACAACTTGCTTTGATGAATGAATGCCAGCAATCTCCATTGTTTTATCTTGTCTTTGCATGATTTTCATACCCTACGCTTGCCGGAGGCTTGCCGGTGCACGCACTTTCCACGAGCGCCTGAGGAACGGATCCTTTGCATCCTGTTGGAAATGTCACATGCCGACAAGTTTTACCTTTGACGGTCCCAATGCAGCTAGTTATGTTGTCGAGCGGACTCGAAACAAAATAAGAGTGCAAGTGATCACGCCAAGATTCCTTCGCGTGGATGTTTCTCCTACAAAGATTAAATGATTCAAGGGAAATTGCCAATGTGACAAGGAATTTGTTTCAAAGTTCTTCAACTTACTTTTTCCTTGTACTGCATTCTTTGTCGCACAAAATGATCACTTCAACGAAACTGGGTGGTATCCAAACCATCACTCCCCCCGGCAAACTTCCAAGCTTGGAACTCTTTCCTCCTTTGAGATAATGAAACAACAGAAAAGAGTGGTGGGAGACCTTGACAGTTCATTAACCATTCCATACAAGGCAAAGCACAAAACAACATCACAT
>NW_021310322.1:0-1702 GCF_002162155.2 Triticum dicoccoides
TAGACACAACAGAACAGAGGCACTTCATCACCCACGGCTGAGAAAGCAAGGTAGAATCACCACTGCATACATACTATTTCTCTTTTTTTTCTGTTCTTTTCAGATCAATATTGTTGTGATCTTTCATGTCTTTTATAACAGGGAAAATGGTTGTATATGATAGACATCGAACCGTTTCTGTAAACTGAGTACTAACTGAGTTCCCTAAAAAAAGAACCTTAGTACTAACTGAAATATGATGGAACAGAAAATACAATGAAATCAATACGGAACATGCTAGATAAATATTGCCATGAAACCAGATGACACTGATAATTTTAGTGGAAAACAAAGGACTCTTCTGTTATTTTTAGTGAAAAGTTGGTCCACCGACCACTCACATATCCAATTTCCATGATCCTCAACGGAACTCAGAAACACAACATATCCATGGACTTCTCATTGTTCAAAATCTTCTCTTAGGATTAACCACAACAGCATATCGGGGGTTCAGGAATCAAAATATCAGTTACATCAAGAGTTAGCAATGACCAAACTGGCATGTAACAGAGACACTATAAAAGATAGCCAACATCCAGTTAGTCCAACATAACAGTGAACAAAACTACTGTCAATCAGCTCAGTTCTAGTGCTGTTGGATTTTTCTCGATTATATTTTTGCAGTTTTGAAAATTCAGTTTATTCGGTTACTGAAAATTCAGTTAATTCAGTTAGGCACACAAATTTCAGAACTTTTTTGTGCCCTAGTACTTGGTGTTTATAGAAAACCAGGAGTGTCAATGGGACTAGAATTCACTTGTTCTTATATGGGTTTGTAAAACTTGTTCATGTACTGAACTACTAATGCCTTGTGATGCTCTGAATTACTTGTGATGCCTCTGAATTACTTGTGATCACATTGAGAAAGACTTGTAAAGATGATGATCATCTTTAACAGAAAACAATTTGTGATGATTTTGCTAGTTTGCTGGGTTTTGTCTCCGACCATCGTGTCGTGATGATTTTGCAGGTACCCCGAGAGGCCCTTGAGTTTGCCGGAATGTCGATTAACTTCCGTTCCGGCAAATTCGGGTACTCCATATGTCCTATTTTCAGCAAAGGTCATGCTGAAATTTTCCGTGAATTTTAGCATGACTTTGCTAAAAATAGGACATATGGGGTACTTGTGACTAATGGATGGGCCGGGGTATCTTAGTAGTTAATTAAGTAGGATCAAGTGCCCCGGCGTACTTGTGACTAATGCATGGCTTTTAGGGTGCCTCGGTGTCGATAAAAACCGAAATGATGAAAAGTTAGGATTTTAGGGTGCCTTGGCGTCGAAAAACCCTCAATGATAAAAGCTTAGATTTTAGGATGCCTCGGTGTCGACAAACCCTAAATGATGAGACCATGATCTTGTTCCTTGACAATAACCAACTTTTTGACCAAACTTTGTTTCTATTTAGAGAGAAACATGGCCCACAACGATGAGGCCGGGGGTTCGGGCGGCAAGGCATTCTGGGAGCTGTCCCAGGAGATGGAGGAACAACCTCACTTGTATGAGGCCGCCGCCTTCCCCACCGATCCTGAGACCACGGATGGTGCCACCGAGGATGACCACACTGATGCCACCACTGATGGTGCCGCCGAGGATGCCACCACTGATGATGGCGGCGCACGCACAGATAGCAGCCAGCCGAAGAGGCAACGGAAGGACCGGCGC
>NW_021310323.1:0-1248 GCF_002162155.2 Triticum dicoccoides
AGACACAGGAACGAAGAAGGACACATGCCGGCCAGCCTAAGTGTTCCAGAGCAGTAGCAAGCTACCATGGCTCAGCGGTAACACTAGGAGACATTTCCCGGTAAGAGAGGCTACTAAAGATAAACAACTAGATAGTCAGATCCCACACATACCAAGCATTTCAATCATACACACAATATGCTCGATATGTGCAAATACAACGAAGCATCACAACATGACTCTACGACACAAGTACTTTATTTAAGGCTCAGGGAGCCATACATAACATACACAAAGGTACGGGTCACACGACCCAGCATTCAAGTCATACAGTCATACAAACCAGCAGCGGAAGTAACTTGTCTGAGTACAGACAACTAGTAAAATAAAAGAGGCTTGGAAAGCCTAGCTATACTACATGGTCCTTCACAAGCTCAGGGTCACCACCTGGGTCTTTAGCCTACTCGTTGATGTCAACGTCTACATAGAACCCATCAGAAGGGGTTGCAGCGTCTTCTGTAAAAATGTAGATTATAGCAACATGAGTACAAAGGTACTCAGCAAGACTTACATCAGATCCTACATACATGCATGTTATCAAGAAGGGTTGGTGGAGTTATTTCAGCAAGCCAGCTTTGACTCTTGGCTAGACTATCCTATGATACTTCAACTTGGAATGGTTTTGCGCACACGAGTCCACTACTCACCACTTCAATACACTACCGAGGATCCGCCTCCGTCTTCCTACGGAAGAGCCATCCTCGGCACTCACACTTATCTTGAGGCTTTTAGCAGTTTCCATTTACTTGTCTATGAACTGTATAGGCAACCAAGTAGTCCTTTACCGCGGACGCGGCTATTCGAATAGATTATGATAACCCTGCAGGGGTGTACTTCTTCATACATGTTTCCACCACTTAGCGTCTGCACACAACATGTGCTCGGCAGACTTCAAGCGAAAGCCGACGTGGGTGTAGACCACGACCTACCTAAACACTTAAGCCTCTAGTCCAGGTTTATCGCCTATTCAGGTTCCATCCGCAGGGAGTCCGGCCGAGGTTTCCCATACGGCCCCGAACGATGTGAACAGGGTTCCCGAGATACCTAACGGGTATTCGGTACACCCGGCCACGTACCTACCGCATCACAGCCCACCCCTACGGTCAGCGCTGTCCACGGCCTCCAGTAGGCTACAAACACCAGAAACTACTTGCAACTCCTGGACAGAGAGCTAGGGTGAATAAGAAGTCGAGCGGGGTCATATTTCAG
>NW_021310324.1:0-1055 GCF_002162155.2 Triticum dicoccoides
TAGAACTAGTCTTGAGGCTAAAAAGTTTTAGTCAAGGGAACCCTACTAAAATATGGATTAGCTCTCTCTCCCCTCATTTAATTCCTCTCTTTAACACAGCCGGTTCCCCTCATGTTCCCTCATCTCCCCCTCGATCGCTCCTCTCCCCCTCCCTCTGTTCGTGTGAGGACGAAAGCAGCGGGCCTCCGCAGGAGGCGCCGGGCCCCCGCAGAACGCGCCGGCGGCCGCCTCCACCTCCGCTAATCCCCGCCGGCTCGGCCTATCGCCGCGCCTCCGCCTACTGTCGCGCCTCCCGCCTCCGCCTACTGCAGCGCCTCCCGCCTCCGCCTACTCGAGCGCTCCTCTCCCCCTCCCTCTGTTCGTGCGAGGATGAAAGGTGAGACTGAAGGCCAAGATCCATCCGTCATGGACGGCGCCCGTTCGATTTCTTCAGTTTTGTGCTTGTTTTTCCATTAATCGGATGAGTGTCTTGTCTCAGATCCATCCGCCATGGACGACGCCCCGTTCGATTTCTTGTCTCAAAAGGAATCGTCTGGTGCTGCGGCGGAGGCCATGGACGGTGAAGGGTGGGGCTTGACGCCGCCTCGTCTCCGGCGTGATAGTTGTTGGGGAACGTTGCAGAAAACAAAAATTTTCCTACGGTTTCACCAAGATCCATCTATGAGTTCATCTAGCAACGAGTAATCGGATGCATCTACATACCTTTGTAGACCGCGAGCGGAAGCGTTCAAAGAACGGGATGAGGTAGTCGTACACGACGTGACCCAAATCACCGGAGATCCTAGCGCCGAACGGACGGCACCTCCGCGTTCAACACACGTACGGTCAGCGTGACGTCTCCTCCTTCTTGATCCAGCAAGGGGAGAGGAGAGGTTGAGGAAGATGGCTTCAGCAGCAGCACAATGGCGTGGTGGTGGTGGAGCTGCAGTACTCCGGCAGGGCTTCGCCAAGCTCTATGAAGGAGCAAGAGGTGTTGGAGAGGGAGAGGGAAGCACCAAAGGCGTGGTTTGAGAGACCCTCCTTCCCTCACTATATATAGGGAGCCAAGGGGGGGG
>NW_021310325.1:0-1055 GCF_002162155.2 Triticum dicoccoides
TAGAACTAGTCTTGAGGCTAAAAAGTTTTAGTCAAGGGAACCCTACTAAAATATGGATTAGCTCTCTCTCCCCTCATTTAATTCCTCTCTTTAACACAGCCGGTTCCCCTCATGTTCCCTCATCTCCCCCTCGATCGCTCCTCTCCCCCTCCCTCTGTTCGTGTGAGGACGAAAGCAGCGGGCCTCCGCAGGAGGCGCCGGGCCCCCGCAGAACGCGCCGGCGGCCGCCTCCACCTCCGCTAATCCCCGCCGGCTCGGCCTATCGCCGCGCCTCCGCCTACTGTCGCGCCTCCCGCCTCCGCCTACTGCAGCGCCTCCCGCCTCCGCCTACTCGAGCGCTCCTCTCCCCCTCCCTCTGTTCGTGCGAGGATGAAAGGTGAGACTGAAGGCCAAGATCCATCCGTCATGGACGGCGCCCGTTCGATTTCTTCAGTTTTGTGCTTGTTTTTCCATTAATCGGATGAGTGTCTTGTCTTAGATCCATCCGCCATGGACGACGCCCCGTTCGATTTCTTGTCTCAAAAGGAATCGTCTGGTGCTGCAGCGGAGGCCATGGACGGTGAAGGGTGGGGCTTGACGCCGCCTCGTCTCCGGCGTGATAGTTGTTGGGGAACGTTGCAGAAAACAAAAATTTTCCTACGGTTTCACCAAGATCCATCTATGAGTTCATCTAGCAACGAGTAATCGGATGCATCTACATACCTTTGTAGACCGCGAGCGGAAGCGTTCAAAGAACGGGATGAGGTAGTCGTACACGACGTGACCCAAATCACCGGAGATCCTAGCGCCGAACGGACGGCACCTCCGCGTTCAACACACGTACGGTCAGCGTGACGTCTCCTCCTTCTTGATCCAGCAAGGGGAGAGGAGAGGTTGAGGAAGATGGCTTCAGCAGCAGCACAATGGCGTGGTGGTGGTGGAGCTGCAGTACTCCGGCAGGGCTTCGCCAAGCTCTATGAAGGAGCAAGAGGTGTTGGAGAGGGAGAGGGAAGCACCAAAGGCGTGGTTTGAGAGACCCTCCTTCCCTCACTATATATAGGGAGCCAAGGGGGGGG
>NW_021310326.1:0-2532 GCF_002162155.2 Triticum dicoccoides
GCCCTAGCGGACGGGGGAGCGGAGACATGCGGGGGGATGGGTTGACGCGTGCCTGGTGGGCGGAGGATAGGATGGAGAATCCGCATGGCGGCCTCGACGAGCAGATCGAGCCATGGCGGCGGCGGAGGAAGCCATGGCGCCGGCGCAGATCGACGTGAGGATGGACGTGGCGCTGCTCCACTACCGGGCCTGTCTCCTCCCCCCCAAGCCCCCGTGTTCAAGGTATGGCATGCACCGACGTGGCGCTGGATTCCCATCTCCTCGCGGGATCCATCTGTCTGCGTCGGTGGCCTACAGGGAGCGGCACATCCGCCGTCTGCGCGTCGGATCCCGCGGATCCGCGAGGCTGACCCCAACGGCGATGGCGCCGGTGCTGCGACGACGTCAACGGCGCGCGCTCCTGCTAGTGGGATGCCTGACTGGCTGCTCGCTTGCATCAACTTGGACGCCGACGACGCCGGGAGAGGAGGAGTCTTCTCGCTCGGGGTTGGGGGACGACGCGGTTTCAGCGACGACGAGATGCTGCTCGCCCATCTTCTCCTCACTGACCAAATCCAGCGCAGCGCAGCGCAGGGGTAAGCACAGCCGCCTCCTCTGCTCTCTCACCGTTTTCGCCGCCCCTCTTCTCCCTCGACGGTGTTCTCATGCGCCACAGCAGCTTACTAACACTGACGTTTTTTCTGTCTTTCTTTTGTTGGCAGCAGGGGAAGAAGGAGGAGGAGGAGTTCAGCACGGGGCCCCTCTCCATTCTCATGCTCAGCGTCAAGAACAACGCCCTGGGTGGTTTGGTTTGGTCGACTTCTTGCCTCTGTTGATTGAGATATCAGCTTAGCGAGGGCATATTTTCTGCAGTAGTAGTACTTACTGACTTACTGTCTGTCTGCATATCCGTGTGGACTGAACACCTGACCTTCTGGAGTGCTGGTGTTCTCCATTGTGCGTGCACTTGTTAAAACACACCAATCGACTTATTCGCCTGTGATCCCGTCGTGCAAGTGAATACTAGTTTCCCTCATAGTGCTACAATGCTAAGCGCACCATCGCATAAATGTGTCAGTAATTAACCACCGTTTTGGTGCAGCCTTTCGTCAAATGCCTTTGGTAATAGTGTGGCACTGCAAAGTTGAATGCACCATTGCATACAATTGAGGGCTAGTCATTTGGAGATTAATCCTGACCTCGATATCTCGATAGGTCTGGCCGGATAATAATTAACTAATACTACTAAATGACAGCCATTTGGCTACATTCAGGCGAGCTAAAGCTTTGACTAACATCGGTCTTTCCAATTCAGGCGAGTTAGCCTGTCAGCAACAAGAGCAGCTGCCCATCCTCTCCCCACTCGGAATTTAATCTTGCTATACTGAAGTCGAGCTCTTTGATTATGCATTTTTAGTGTAGATTCTTTCATGTTAACTAATTGGAACAAGTTCTAATTAGGTCACGGAATAGTTTGCTTGGTCCTTCATATCTAAAGCTTACATGTACTGTAGAAGCTCTACATTATGCTAATACTTGCTTGTGTAACATCTTTCATGGCATACTTCTAAATGGACAAGTACGTGCGACGTCCAGCGTCAATGATGATGCGGACCATATGTTCAAGTGTTCAACTGCAGCCCCATCCATTGCATCGACACAAAGGTATGTACTTCGTCTTGCTGAACAGATATGGGCCTGATGCTTGATGTCCTTATGCCTGATGCATGTATCATGTGACATACACATAAATAACTTTAACATAGTTGCTCTGTTACAGCAGATGGCAAGATGAATAGCTAGTGTCTATTTAATTCCATCATGCACCTGGTAGTTTAATAGGTACTATTGATTGAATATGAATGTTATTCCATATACTCAAATGGAACTTCGATCTGCTGTAACTTTGAATGATGGTTTTTAAACCTTGTCGTGTATGTGAAACATTCCTTACTCGTTTGCTGCTAAGTTTGTCATATGTGCCAACTCAATTCCCAATTTTGATCAATAGCCATATTCTGGATAAGTAGAATGATCTGGTTAATAATAATAATAAGTAGAATGATAATATACTGGTGTATCTTTAGTTTTTATTTTAAAAGTACTCTGTATTCTATCAGTGACTTACCTTTTGTTCTCTTTTGAATGCTCAGATGTTTTGCATCAGCCTGTCATTGCTTGCTAAGGGAGAAGCGGGACTTGGAGAAGAAATCTTTCCATTAAGCAGATTACATGTTTGGTTGTTGTGAAGTACCAGATAGGCTAGTTCTATTTTTTTCACGATCCTGGAGTATTTCAGCAGTGCCATGCAAATGCAGTAGCGTTTGTTTTTTGTTTGTAAAAACTTAGTTAGCCCGCAGTCAGTTAGTAGTAGCTTAGCCAGCCAGCCTCAAATAGTATTGCTGGAATGAATGGTTGTAATATAATAACGTTGCACGTTGCTTTGAAAATATATCAGAACTGGGTGATGTGTTGTAATGTCAATGGCATAATATTTTTTTTGGATTGGATCAATTTTTTCGGAACTGGGCTAGGCCCAAGTTATATTGGACA
>NW_021310327.1:0-1496 GCF_002162155.2 Triticum dicoccoides
TGTGTGCGTTTTGAGTCAGGTGTGTCTGTGCAGTCCGAATCTGAATCCAGAACGTGAGAGACTTGGACTCTATCTTCTCTTGGGCCAAAAGTGACGTGAGAGAACTTTTTGGACAGCAAATAAACATCTCTTTCTTCCTTATCTTCATATGTGGATTGTACAAATGTCCCATACACCTGCAATTAGACAAAACACAAAAGTGTGTGAAGTATTTTTGTTCTGGATAACATAAATAGATTATTGAATAGTTTGCACTAGAAATCACCTGACAAATATGCATGTATACAATATTTTTGGTCGTATCCAAGGTAGTCATGTCCTCATCATCCTCCCCTTTTTGAAAACAAAGCCGTCCTCGGCGTTGCTTAATATGAAATGTGGCTAAGAAAAGAGACAAGGTATACATGTTGTATATGTATATGTCATCTATTTTTACTTTCCTTGATTTTTGCACATATGACACATGTATACATGACTAACTTTCATATATCATAAAATATAAAGGCAAAATATTATCATAAGTAGAAGGCATGAAAATATTGCAACTCAGTTTGCACATATAAGTGAAGCTCCTATTCCTATCAAATGATTGACAATATTCATTATTAAACCATCCCAACATTGGTGAATAAACCTTATTTGCATCAAATTTACATGCTACAACATGCTTAAATAAGCAAACATGCAATAAGTCATTCAACACAGAATCATCACCAAGATTAGAGGTCATATCAAAATGATTAAACATTGGTTCTTTTGCATCAATAGTTAATTCAATGGGTGCACTCAAAATTGTTGGTATTTCAGTTGTTTGATCACATGGCAAAGTCAAATTATCAACGTAGTCCTCTAAAATAGGTGGTGTGATCAAAGTAGAGGGTAGCTCATCAGATGGTGCATTCAAATTGACAAGGCATTCATCATTCTCATGTAGAGATGGAAGATCAGTACCTTTGTCATTACCTCTTATGATCAACTTAGATGATGTAGCCACTCTCGGGGGCGATGTGTCACATGGTGGAGGTGATGTAGTCCTGAGAACAACGGATGTGGTTGTCATAGTATGCCTAGTAGTTGAAGGAACAATCATATCAACTCTTGGAATGTGCACCGTGCGCTTGTTCTCCTCGTGGCCAACACGTCGTTTTATTTCCTGTTCAGTTTTGCAAGCAAGATGAAACAAATGGTCCATAGGATAACACTCTTCATGAATTAGTATCTCTTGAATATCACGGTTTAATCCTCCCCAAAATCTATCCATAAAATCATCTTCACTTTCTTCTAAAGAGGAATGCAACAAGGTAGTTTGTAAATCATCATAATATTTTGTTACAGTTTCACTACCTTGTTTTAAGTGTTGCAACTTCTTAATCATGTCACGAGTATAATAAGTAGGGACGAAAGTATGTCGCATGGCAAGTTTCAAATCATCCCAAGTAGTAGGTATATAATCAGGGTGTAACCGACAATATTCACTCCACCAAACCAAAGCATAA
>NW_021310328.1:0-1160 GCF_002162155.2 Triticum dicoccoides
AAATATCATCTTTAACATCAGAAGAAACCCCTCCAAAGTTGATCATTTTGTAAAATGATTTGACTGAGTACTGGCTAGATGATTCCAGCATCCAAACAGGGTGGTCTGGGTTGTCAGAGAGGGTAACTTGCTTAACTACATCGATGAGAGCAAACCATCTAGACATAGTGCCCTCATCCACACATCTCCTGAAGGTAAGGTGGAGATGCCCCCCCCCCCCCCGACGCCATCCCACACCTGGGCAAGAGTAGCATCATGTTGTTGACAGATGTCAAACAGATCCCAAAATGCAGTTTTTAGAGAACAATCCCCAATCCAAATGTCATGCCAGAAGGCAATGTTTTCTCCATTTCCAGGGATCCATTTATAAAATGTTTTAGCCGCAGCAAGAGTGTAACGCCCCAGATATAATTTCCATATTTGTATCCAACTCTTGCCGTCTCCGGCGCTAAGTTATATTTATTTCTCGGGTTTGGGTCTTTGTCTCCGTGTGTTGTTTTTGTTTTCATGCATCGCATACCATGTCATCTCGTGCATTGCATTTGCATACATGTTCATCTCATGCATTCGAGCATTTTCCCCGTTGTCCGTTTAGCATTCCGGCGCTTCGTTCTCCTCCGGTGGTCATTTCTAGTCTTCTTTCGTGTGTGGGGTTCAAACATTTTCGGATTGGACCGAGACTTGTCATGCGGCCTTGGTTTACTACCGGTAGACCGCCTGTCAAGTTTCGTATCATTTGGACTTCGTTTGATACTCCAACGGTTAACCGAGGGACCGAAAAGGCCTCGTGTGTGTTGCAGCCCAACACCCCTCCAAAATTGTCCCAAAGCCCACCAAACTCTGTTCCATGCCCTAGAGCGTTCGATCACGATCGTGTGGGCGAAAACCGCACCTCATTTGGACTCTCCTAGCTCCCTCTATGCCTATTTATACCCCCTCCATTCGGATCTCTTCTTCCCCCGTCCGAAACCCTAGTTTTAAAAAAAAACTGAGATCTCCACCGACGGACGTGTCCGCCCCCGGCCGGACAGCGTCCGCCGCCGCAGCCCGCCCACTCGCCAGCCGCCACGTGGGCGAGGCCCACATCGCCGCCGTCCCGGCCCGGGAGGCCCAGGAGGGGCCCCCGCGAGCCCGCGCCCCCGCGCCTCTTCCTCCTCTCG
>NW_021310329.1:0-1660 GCF_002162155.2 Triticum dicoccoides
GATGCGGATCTGGGGTCGTGGACGGGGCGTCAGAAGCTGCTCCGGTGGTTGGGTTAAGGGTGGTGTCGATGATGCGGATCTGGGGTCGTGGACGGGGCGTCAGAAGCTGCTCCGGTGGTTGGGTTAAGGGTGGTGTCGACGATGCGGATCTGCGGTCGTGGATGGGGTGTCAGAAGCTGCTCTGGTAGGTTGGATGAGGGTGCGAGGAAGCGGATCTGAGGCCGTGGACTTGTGAGTTGGCAAAGCGGCCCCGGTAGGGTTGAGAATGGTATAGGCGAAGCTACTCCGGTAGGGTTGAGGAAGGTGTCGGCGAAGCGGCTCCGGTAGGGTTGAGGAAGGTGTCAGCGAAGAGGATTAGAGGCCGTCGACGGGGGCGTCGGTGGGGCGGCTCTGGGGGGTGTGGACGAAGCATCTCCGGTGGGGAGTATGAATGAGCCGCTGCAGATGCGCGGCGGTTGACGAGAGTACCGGTGAAGCAGATCCGGCGCCATGGACAAGGCCGACACTGAATCGGCTGTGGTACAGTGGTGGATGAGCAGTCTACTTGTTTCTAGGGGAGGTGGGAGGGGTAGATGCGTCCGCAGAAGCAGATCCGGCAAGGTGGACTCCGCTGGCAGTGAATGGGCTATGGTACGCTAGTGGATGAGCAGTCTAGGGTTTTGAGAGGGGAGGGGAGAAAGGGCGATGAAGTATGGCCGGTGTGATGTAAGATGCTCTGGTGCTGTGGAGTTAGTCGTTTTTGTGGGAGGGGGAGAGGAAATGGGGGTGCCGTGTAGTGGGGGAACCGGAAGTTACCAAAGCAGCCTCGACCTATCATGTAGATGAGGGCGGTACTGTAATTGTTGGTCTCCGTGCACCAAGGACAAAAGGGGGATTTCGCATGCTAAAGACTAAGGTGGCGGAAATTTTAGAAGGAGGCGGGAGATTTTGCCGCCCGCGGGATCGTTCGTATCCAGTTTCAACTAATTTTGGACCGTGCTAGCGGGAAGGTCATGCTAGACTCTGTACACGGGGCACGCGTCAGCAGTTAATAACGGGTGTGAAGTCCACCCCAGAAAAAAGACAATAACTCGGGATGATGCACCGATAACTTGGACGTTCACACGGGCGCGGCCAATCGTACGGGTGTAGTGGCGCGTTCACAAAAAAGGGATCAAATGCTCAGCCTATGTATTTCTCGTGTAAATAGATAATTTAGTGCCATTGGTTATTTACTTTAAACATAATGCATTGACGTGTTAGTGTAGAGGCGCACAAAAAGAAATGGATATTGTAGTCAGCTACTTAAAAGTGTTACCTCATATGATTACATAGCCTCCATTTCATAAATTGCGTACCCGTTGAATTCATATATGAATATTACATATATTACTTCAAAATAGAAACTTAAATCATCCAAGACTAATGAATTTGAATGCAAGAGTAACAATGGTGCATGTTCATGATAGCTACATTGGTTGTTTGAAGAAACATCACTGTAACTTTGGCATGCACAACTAAAAAGGCTTATTTAAATAGAAAAAATGTGATATGTGAGTGTCCAATCTTTATAGCGTTGAATCGATATTGTACCTTTGGCCACGATACGAAGTAGATATTGACTTATGTTCAAGCGATGCACGTCCACGATCGCTAGATAGTGATACGTGAATGAATTGTG
>NW_021310330.1:0-1358 GCF_002162155.2 Triticum dicoccoides
GGCCCCCGCCGCGCCGCTGGTTTCGTCCGAGGCCAGCGGCCGTGCTCGTTCCACCGGGCGCTCGTGGCCATGCCCCTGCGCCCGAAACCCAGTGCCTGTTAAGCCCCCTGCCTATGACAAAGGGGCCCCACGCCCCTAAGAACGAAAATTTTAAAAGAGGATTTATTAAAAATAATATATAAAATAAATAAAATAAATAAATAGATAATAATAATTTAATTAATTAATTAATTAAGGAATTAATTAAGTTAACTAATCATAATTACATTAACCTAACTAACTAATTAGTTTAATTAAACAGTAGTTAGATTAGTTAAACACTAATTAGCCTAAACAGTCTATGACCAGTGGGTCCCACACGTCAGATTGACCAGTCAACACCCCTGTTGACTGCTGACGTCATGCTGACGTCAGCAAACACTATTCTGGATAATGTTAATTTAAATAATTAATTAAAATCAGAAAATGATTTAAATCTTTAGAAAATCATATCTTTTAATCCGTAAATCGGATGAAAATATTTTCAACATGAAAGTTGCTCAGAACGACGAGACGATTCCGGATACGCAGTCCGTTCGTTCGCCACACCCCCCTAACCTATCGAACCCGCAACTTTCCCCCTCCGGCTCCTCTGCCCGAAAACACGAAACACCGGGAATACTTTCCCGGGGGTTTTCCCCCCTTCACCGGTATCACCTAATACCGCGTTAGGGCACACCGAACACCGCGTATTGCCTTGATATATTTTGTGGTGCTTTGTTTGCTCTGTATTCATTATTTCTTCCCCCTCTTCTCTCCGGTAGACTAAGAGACCGACGCTGCTGCTGACCAGTTCGACTACGGAGTTGACGACCCCTCTCTCTTGCCAGAGCAACCAGGCAAGCCCCCCCTTGATCACCAGATATCGCCTATTCTACTCTATACTGCTTGCATTAGAGTAGTGTAGCATGTTACTGCTTTCGTTAATCCTATTCTGATGCATAGCCTGACATTGTCGCTACATCTGTTGATACCTTACCTGCAATCCTATATGCTTAGTATAGGATGCTAGTTTATCATTATTGGCCCTACATTCTTGTCAGTCTGCCTTGCTATACTATCGGGCCGTGATCACATGGGAGGTGATCACGGGTATATACTATACATACATACATACTATACAGATGGTGACTAAAGTCGGGTCAGCTCATTGAGTACCCGCAAGTGATTCTGACGAGGGGGCTGAAAGGACAGGTGGCTCCATCCCGGTAGAGGTGGGCCTGGGTTCCCGACGGCCCTCGACTGTTACTTTGTGGCGGAGCGGCAGGGCAGGTTGAGACCACCTAGGAGACAGGTGGGCCTGGCCCTGTTCGGCGTTC
>NW_021310331.1:0-940 GCF_002162155.2 Triticum dicoccoides
TTCATTTAATTTTCTTTGCCTCGTAGGGTTTGGAGACGGTTCGTAGATACAAAGGTCGGTGAATTCAAAAAAGAGCTAGAATTCAAAAGGGCAAAGGCTAAGAATGGTGAGGATATTCAGCCAGCGGGGACCAATCTATGTGCATACTATGTCTGTGAGATGATCCGGAGATACACCTCTGAGCGGGTTCCGAGTGATACCAATGCTCAGAGGAATAACCTCCGGATGATGCTTAGTCCAGAAGCTCGCTTCCGACCACTTCAAGAGGAACTAGCTGGATGGTTCAGGAGGGAAGTCCTCCATCCTAAAGGAGAACACCATTACGAGGACGTAGAACTTTATATGCATTAAATTATGTATGGAAACTTGTTCAAAATTGTATATGGTCATCCGATGATATTGAATATATATTGTATATTCCTCTTGAATTCTTTTTGGTTCTAATTTCAAATTTGTTTGAAATTGTATATTCATATGCATGTATGTAGTACCGTAGAATATGTGAAACTCCTTCAAAATTAAAATAAAGCACAAAAAAAATAAAACAATACATATTAAACAGAAAACAGGTTTAAGGGGGGGGGGCTAAAACCCTAAACCTGCGGCAGCCTTTAGTCGCGGTTGGCCAGAAGAACCGCGACTAAAGGTCCTCCGCCCCGACGCCCACGTGGACGGGCCTTTAGTCGCGGTTCTTAAGCAACCGCGACTAAAGGGTGGGGCCTTTAGTCGCGCCAGTTCGGTCGCGGTTGCGCAACCGCGACTAATGGCAGTTGCGAACCGCGACCAAAGGCCCTTTTTCCACCAGTGCTTCCTCCACCCTTGCTTCCTCCTCCCTTACGCTTCGACACCCCCATCGTCTCCTCCTCTCCCCGGCCCGGCGGCCGCAGATCCGGCGAGGCGGGGAACACCAACGTCCCCTCCTCTTCTCCCGGTCACCGTA
>NW_021310332.1:0-955 GCF_002162155.2 Triticum dicoccoides
TGTGTGGTCTAAGTATTCACACGTGTATTATGATTTCCGGATAATACAGTTATAGCATGAATAAAAGACAATTATCATGAACAATGAAATATAATAATACTTTTATTATTGCCTCTAGGGCATATTTCCAACAGTCTCCCACTTGCACTAGAGTCACTAATCTAGTTACATTGTGATGAATCGAACACCCATAGAGTTCTGGTGTTGATCATGTTTTGCACGCGAGAGAGGTTTAGTCAGCGGATCTGCGACATTCAGATCCGTGTGCACTTTGCAAATCTCTATGTCTCCATCTTGAACATTTTCACGGATGGAGTTCAAACGACGCTTGATGTGCCTGGTCTTCTTGTGAAACCTGGGCTCCTTTGCGAGGGCAATAGCTCCAGCGTTGTCACAGAAGAGTTTGATCGGCCCCGACGCATTGGGTATGACTCCTAGGTCGGTGATGAACTCCTTCACCCAAATCGCTTCATGTGCAGCCTCCGAGGCTGCCATGTACTCCGCTTCACACGTAGATCCCGCCACGACGCTCTGCTTGCAGCTACACCAGCTTACTGCTCCACCATTCAACATATACACGTATCCGGTTTGTGACTTAGAGTCATCCGGATCTGAGTCGAAGCTAGCGTCGACGTAACCCTTTACGACGAGCTCTTCGTCTCCTCCATAAACGAGAAACATGTCCTTTGTCCTTTTCAGGTACTTCAGGATATTCTTGACCGCTGTCCAGTGTTCCTTGCCGGGATTACTTTGGTATCTTGCTACCAAACTTACGGCAAGGTTTACATCGGGTCTGGTACACAGCATGGCATACATAATAGATCCTATGGCTGAAGCATAGGGGATGACACTCATCTCTTCTTTATCTTTTGCCGTGGTCGGTGACTGAGCTGAGCTCAGTCTCATACCTTGTAACATAGGCAAGAACCCCTTCTTGGACTGATCCATTCTGAAT
>NW_021310333.1:0-4081 GCF_002162155.2 Triticum dicoccoides
ACTAGCCCGCCATATTTCATAGAAATACAAACGCATACAAAGGGATCACTTTGAACTCTAGGAAAAAATTCAACAGACACATGCATGGACATGCATATAAATTGTCTAACAGTCAAATACCTATAAAAGGGAGACGCTCATGTCCCAATTAAAGTAAAAAAATAAAAGTAAAAAACTGAGCCATCAAAAGATACTACTAATCAGCGAGGCATCTCTCGCTGCAATCGTTGGCCTATTTTCATTCACGTTGCAACCAACTATCTTGGCCAAATGCATGCGTAAACTGGATTGGTTGGCTAAGTGATATTATTTTAAGAAATCTTTAGTGTGTTTTTTACAGGTAATCTTTAGTGTTTTGTATTCACAAGAAATTATTTAGGACGTTAAATTAAGAGAATTTGAGTCGCTAAGTTGGTTTTTCCAAAATAGTTATTTAGGATGCTAATTTAAAAGTACGAGAGCCTATGAAATGTTTTCTTAGTAGTTGTTCAAAGATATGCTCATCATGCATGATCCATAGGAAAATCGACCATATATACTTATCTATAAAGAATACATGTGCAGAGATGCACCATAAAAAGTGTTGACGTTGATAAGCGATGGTGACCCGACACCTTATGGCATAGGCTAAACGAAGGTTGATGACTGAGGGAAAAAAATGAAAGGGTTGAGTAAGCCTTTTGTTGGAATATGCAAATGAGTATAAAATATGTGAATTTAGAAACACACGTTTCTGAGAGAACGAGTTTGCAAAAGCTACACAATAATTAAATTCAAAAGTGTGTTTTGCTTCTTGACCTAGAAATTGGGATGGCTACAAAGATGATGGGTATATAAAGACCAAATATTTAAAAACAATTACTATTATTCCTGTAAATAATAATACTAATTAATCAAGAAACAATATCCTAGCTGAAATTCAAATTGGTCTATCTTGATGGTAGTTTTTCATAAGTTAATGGTATAGATTTACATTATATTTGAATATTTTTTGCACATGTGACTTTAAATGATAGCACACTGTTACCATCATTCAAAATGTTTCTTCCACATGCCATTCTAAAATACTAATAACATACAATATTTTTCAATACCAAAATACGTACTACGGAAAACAAACAAAATATAAAAAATTAATAACAAACAAGAATCTAGGCGCGCAAATGCACGGGTTACTTTGCTATTTATATACTTAAAACAAGAGGCAACCAAGCCATTACATTCGTCCACATATATTAAATTATCTTAACCGTAAATTTTAGAAACTAATGGCTAAGATTTAAAAGATGTAACGTAATACAAAAAATATTATGTACAAATAGTTTGACCTGTCACGTATAGTTCAATGTGTCTTTCGTTTCAGGGAAGAGGGAGTCCATAGCTTACATGGGTGCTGCAACAGAAAAAAAAGATCTACAGCCCACTAAGGAAAGTGTCCAATATATAGTAAAAAGGAAGCATGGACTAAAAAAGTAAAAAAGAGGAAGCGTCCAATACGGAAAAACAAAAGAAGAGTCCGGCAGCTAACCCCCCACGCAAAGATAAACGCCCTAGCACGTGAAAAGAAAAAAACAGTCTGGACTCCTATTTGATGTGTCCTGTGGGTTCTAAAAAAATAGTAGCTCTACCAAATAGATAGTTCGAACATAAGCGTCCTATCAAATACAGTCCGGACTGCTTAGTGCGTCATGTTTAATTCAGACAGTTTCACAAAAAGAATAGCTCTACCAAGTAGATTTGCACTTCTACAAGTCAAACTTATAGTGACGACAATGAACTTTTTTATCTTATGAAGTATCTCTCTTCGCATTCTTTTTTAAAATAAAGCATGCCTCGGATACAATTGTTTTGAACATAGTGCAGACACACACGCTCATATATACGCACATACACGTGTCTGTATAAACGCACGCACGTGCACCCCACCCCTAACCACCCAATCACATGTTGATTCGCACCTAATACAGAATTTTAACTACAATAAATCATGCATGGACAACAAAGTCCCAAAATATGTGCGCTTAGTGTCAACAATTTATGTTCTATCATCATGTTACGTATAACAATACCATGTAGACATATGTTGCATGGCCATGCCAGGTAACCAAAGAGGTGCAGCCGTGCCAACAAAGATCTGGATACCAGCAAAAGAATCAAGACTTATGCATAACACCAGGATATTTTTCCTAAAAAAACAGCAGGATCATAAACAGACCACTAGCCCGCCATATTTCATAGAAATACAAACGCATACAAAGGGATCACTTTGATCTCTAGGAAAAAGTTCAACAGACACATGCATGGACATGTATATAAATTGTCTAACAGTCAAATACCTATAAAAGGGAGACGCTCATGTCCCAATTAAAGTAAAAAAATAAAAGTAAAAAACTGAGCCATCAAAATATACTACTAATCAGCAAGGCATCTCTCGCTGCAATCGTTGGCCCATTTTCATTCACGTTGCAACCAACTAGCTTGGCCAAATGGATGCGTAAACTGGATTGGTTGGCTAAGTGATATTATTTTAAGAAATCTTTAGTGTGTTTTTTTGCGGGTAATCTTTAGTGTTTTGTATTCACAGGAAATTATTTAGGACGTTAATTTAAGAGAATTTGAGGTGCTAAGATGGTTTTTCCAAAATAGTTATTTAGGATGCTAATTTAAAAGTACGAGAGCCAATAAAATGTTTTCTTAGTAGTTGTTCAAAGATATGCTCATCATGCATAATCCATAGGAAAAACGACCATATATACTTATCTATAAAGAATATATGTGCAGAGATGCACCATAAAAAGTGTTGACGTTGATAAGCGATGGTGACCGGACACCTTTATGGCATAGGCTAAATGAAGGTTGATGACTGAGGAAAAAAATGAAAGGGTTGAGTAAGCCTTTTGTTGGAATATGCAAATGAGTATAAAATATGAGAATTTAGAAACACACGTTTCTGAGTGGACGAGTTTGCAAAAGCTACACAATAATTAAATTCAAAAGTGTGTTTTGCTTCTTGACCTAGAAATTAGGATGGCTACACAGATGATGGGTATATAAAGACCAAATATTTAAAAACAATTACTATTATTCCTGTAAATAATCTATATCTATACCTACCTCTACTAATTACCGACTTCCTAGAAATTCCTACGTTAATTAGATTTTACGAGCCGTTCATCTGGTGGGACCGAATTATTACGGTGTAGATAAAATCAGACGATTCTTAGAAAAAAACAGTTTTGAGGCTTTTCTCAATCGCTAAAACATAATTTTGAAAATCCCATCTCATCTATCTAAAGCTTCGTGGCGTTTCCAGCAAAAAAAAAACTTCACATCATTGAAGTAAATACAAGCAATTAATCTCACGTTAACCTCTTATAGTCTATCTCTATATAGTGCAATAATCCTAACTCCTCACGTCTCCATAAAAAAATTCACCCATACAAAGAAGAAAAAAGAAGTCCTTCCGTAAACCTGCCTTATAGTCTATCTCTATATCCTGCAACAATCCTACCTCCGCACGTCCGTGTAAAAAGAAAGCTCCGTCCTAAAAAATCCTCCGTGGACCAGTTTAAAGTAAGGAGAAATAATAAAAACTCCTTTCGTAAACCAATCTGTCTGTCAAAGCCATGACCCCATTTCTTCAATCGAGATTGGAGCATGTGTTTCCTCACGGCAATTGCATGAGATCCGATTTAGCAGCCACAACTACTCTCTTCCGATGTCCGGTGCACGCGAGCTAGGGTTCGCACAATGGTCTTATTTCGCTGCGGTGCTGCCGGGCACTAGGCCCTCCTTTGTCTGGACGTGTAAACCAAGAGCCTACAGCTGTCGTTGCACAAGACAAAAGAGCCAGCAGCGACATGTTGAGATGATCGCTTCATGTGTTAGAATTCAATAGTTAAGTTCTGGATTTTGCTTCTTTATTGCCCTTGCAGGTATAATTATGGTAGTACCAACTTGATGCAATTTTGTGAGGCTTTGTCATCCGGCTCCTACAAATAACAGAGGTTTCATGGAGTCAGAGACTAGCGTCTCAAGTAATATCGCCGGTACCTGCTGACATTGCCGGATTACACATCAA
>NW_021310334.1:0-1208 GCF_002162155.2 Triticum dicoccoides
CTCCATGCTTGTTCTTGCTCCAATGTTCATCCTTCTCCAAGCTAGGCCCTTCATTTGTAAGCAAAACAAATGTATCCAATTTAGGCAGCATCATATTCTCATGAACATTAGAATCATTACCAAGAAACGAAAGTACCTGGTAATTTAGTTGGCGTGCACGAGCTCTAGTAATTGGTCCAGTATGTATAGCAGCAGGGGCTGTGGGTGTAACAATTGTATTGATGTCCTCATCATCCTCCCCTTCTTGAAATGAAGTCGTCCTCGACGGAAGTCCATCTTCCTCACCCAAATAAGGCTTCAAATCTGCAATGTTAAAAGTGGGACTAACCCCAAAATCTGCAGGCAGCTCAAGTTTATATGCATTATCATTTATTTTCTCTAACACCTTAAAGGGACCATCAGCACGTGGCATTAGCTTTGATTTGCGCAAATCAGGAAATCTATCCTTAAGCAAATGTAACCAAACAAGATCTCCAGGTGCAAACACAACATGTTTTCTACCCTTATCTCCAGCAAGTTTATATTTAGCATTCATACGCTCAATGTTTTCCTTAGTTAACTCATGCATTTTTAAAATCAATTCAGCACGTTGTTTAGCATCAAAATTAACCTTCTCCGAAGATGGAAGAGGCAACAAATCAATAGGTGCACGAGGTAGGAAACCATACACAACTTCAAAAGGACACATCTTAGTAGTAGAATGCAATGAACGATTATAAGCAAATTCAATATGAGGGAAGCATTCCTCCCACATTTTCTTATTATTCTTCAAAACAGCCCTAAGCATAGTAGACAACGTTCTATTGACTACTTCAGTTTGTCCATCAGTTTGGGGGTGACAAGTAGTACTAAAAAGTAGTTTAGTCCCCAACTTAGCCCATAAACATCTCCAAAAGTGGCTAAGAAATTTAGTATCACGATCTGAAACAATAGTATTTGGCACACCATGCAAGCGAATAATTTCACGAAAGAACAAATCAGCAACATTAACAGCATCATCGCTTTTATGACATGGTATAAAGTGTGCCATTTTCGAGAATCTATCCACGACAACAAATATGCTATCCCTCCCCTTCTTTGTTCGAGGTAAACCTAAAACAAAGTCCATAGATATATCCTCCCAAGGAACACTAGGTACAGGCAAAGGCATATATAAACCATGAGGATTGAGTCGTGACTTAGCTTTTTGACATGTAGTGCATCGAGCA
>NW_021310335.1:0-1222 GCF_002162155.2 Triticum dicoccoides
GCGATGGGGACGGCGTGGCGGCACCGACGACGGCGAGGTGGCGGGGCGGCTCCGGCGTGGTGATCTCCGGCGACGGCGTCGAGCGGCGGTGCGGGTGCGCGCTGGGGGAGACGAGGGTAGAGAGGGGATCGATCCCGATCCAGGGGGATCGGGGGAGGGAGTGGGGCGAGTGGGGGGGTTAGGGTTACGGGGTGGGGATAAGGAGAGAGAGGAGGGGCCGGCTGGGCCGGCCTGATTGGCCCCGAGGCCATCTGGGCCGAGGCCCAGCGAGGGGGGGCTATAATTTCTAGTCTTTCTTTTTTTTGTTCCTTTTCTTTTACTGTTTTATTTTATTCTAGTTTTATAAAACATAAAAGTTGTATCTTAAATAGTAACACTAATTATACCTCTGCCACAAAAAGGTTTAACCCCCAAATAATATAGTTTAGTATTTTATAAAATACCAACACATTTATTTATTTGTTTTACCTACAGTTTTAATTATTTGAATGCATTTAGACATTTTATAAAAATGTGGTTCCTCCACCAACATTACTTATGAATTATTTGTTACATTTAGAACATTTTAGTTTTGACTTTTGAAAACTTTAACTGTTTGACTTTATTTTGAATTTGAATTTGAATCGGTTTCGAACCAATGTGAGTTTAGCAACAGTAATCGTGGTGACGTGGCATCATTAGCAAAGGTTTACTGTAGCTTGATTATCTGGGCGTCACAATCCTCCTCCACTACAAGAAATCTCGTCCCGAGATTTAAGAGGGGAGTAAGGGGGGAAGTTCTTGTTACGATATTCTAACGAGTCATCTCGGTCTTGGTTGCTCTTATCGAAATGGTCGATCCATCACGTTGATGTTTTCATTCCTCCGCTTCAGGTCATCATGGTGAAGTCGTCCTTTTCTTAGGGAACTCCAACATAATTACGAATAGGTAAGGGGCAGCTTGACTACGATAGAATGCTTATGAGGGAAACAATCTGGGGATAACCCATGAATGAACATAAGATTATCTCTCGAGTTGAACATATAAAATACATCAAGAGTTAGGTACGGAGGTACCATGAGATGTTTCAAATGGATAGGCAATCGTTCGATGACTGAAACAACACGCGAAAGGGGTCCAGAGCAACGAGATTGAGTATTGCGTTTATTACCAGAATAGATCACTAGGACGGTGGTCCGTGAACTACATACAAGGCCACGCACGAGGAATAACTTTAGGAAC
>NW_021310335.1:1232-2688 GCF_002162155.2 Triticum dicoccoides
GATCATGTGGAACTGTGGGTTATGGGCCCACCATGTGGGTTAATAGTAGGAACAGGGGTGACGTCTTGCACGATCATGTAAGCAAGGCATGTCGGAGAATAACCGGTCAGTTATGTTGACAGCATCGTTGGTACCAAGGGCGAGGGACGAAGAGAACCATTTTCCTGCTCGTTGAACGAGGCGGACCAATAGGCAAGGTTCCCGTCCATCGGGGGTTACCGAAGTGTCATCAACAATAGTAACAGGGTCCGACTGATAAGGTGGTACACCAAGGTGTTTTCGTAAGCAGGAAAATATTACTGCTTAGATCATCTAAACCTCAAGAAAGGTTAAACCAAACAATGGAAAGGATAATATGATTATCAAATTAATTAGAACAATGGAAAGGAAAATGTGTTTAAACACATATATCAGGGGTATATCCTCCCCAAAGTCAAGCAGAGGATGATATCCAAGACAGGATATAAAGTAGAAAACCTTTTAGGTAAGGGGGGAGGAATCTCATGAAATTACCCATACAACGGTGTTAGGATAAATGATAAATAAAATTTAGCATCGTGCTTCAAATGTTCCTGTTGAAAATCGGAGTACCATTGACATGCTTCGAGATAGCATTGACATGGTCTTCATGTAAAGGTCATACTTCGGATACACAAAGGATTCATCAGGAATAACTTATAGAATAAGTCTTACAATTTCCTCATGGATGAATGGATAACCTTGCTGAAAAGGAATCTATAATGATAGGTCCTCCAGCCGGGGGGGGACTAGGCATGACATCCCGTTACCAGGTCATCAAAGGGCCAACAACATAACTCTTGGAAAGTTGTCCCAACCATCATATCTGACCGAGATTCAGATCCGATTGGTGTAATGATACCTCAGACTCAGGATGTCCGAGAATAAAAGGTGCAACACAAATAGACGAAATGACATTTCAGGATTCTCAGGAGATGAACTATGGGAGTGGGTTCCTGAAACAATAGTTCATCATTAAACCAAGGAGAGGACAAGGAGGTGTCTGGTGAACTCAACGGCAATTCACCGAGATTCCCAAAAGATGGATTTCCACCATTAAGTGAACAAGGAGATAACATTTGTCAGATCAAATGATATAAGGAAGTATGCTCGAGGAAAACATACACAATTAAACATTGGTTGAAGGGTGCGCCCGAAGTACGGGTTGGGTTGCACGACCAATGTTAGAATGGTGATTCAATTAGCGAAGGACTTAGAATGAACTATCGCCCATTCACTTCAAAGCAATAGGGTTGCTAGAAGTTTTGAATTCACACGTCATAGCTCCATTGTCGGTATTCCGGTTGAAAACAATACGGGGACCAAGGAATGAACGAAGATGGCAAGAAGTATTAAGATATCAAGAATTATTAAGAGGTGGTGAAATTCTCACCACATTCTTGACAAAAAGTGATGGTAATACTTCCGAGGTAAGGAA
>NW_021310336.1:0-1320 GCF_002162155.2 Triticum dicoccoides
CTTTACAAGAGAGAGGTGTGTTATTGTGCTCGTGTGTTGGTGTTTGGGGGAGAGAATGACTTCTCTCTGTGTGTGTGTGTGTGGTGGTGGGGGGGTTGACTTCAGATAAAGAGTGAGGTGTCTATATTTGAGGGACTTTAGCGCAATTCAGATATTGTGCACTCATGGTTGATCCATTTGTTTCACAGTGTGTACTATGAGCTAACAATACTTTTGAACATGCGTGACATACCTTGATGTACCAGAATTACAAACCTAAGATTGGAATTTTGGAATTCGACTCCATCATTAGCTTTTGTAATTCATTTAAACGGAGGTACATTTTTTAAGCCGGGATTTCGTGATTTCAAATTCATATATCAAACCTAGAGATATACACATACGGGCATGTTCAAACTTTATAATCATCCACTTTATTCATACACATACACATTTTGGCTTTTGTCATCATATTTAGGATAAACACATTTGGAATTTCATTTGAATTGGACCGTATGATGGTATTTGCTTGTAGTAGCTCAATGATCCATATTTGAATTGAATGGACAATCTAAGTTACGAGTTGGAGACATTGATTTTCAAAACTTGCACATTTTTTTTCGTGCAAAACAAACAAATTGTCGGCCATGATATCATAGTCGGCCGTACGAGAGCAGAATATTTATAATTTTAGGTGCCAAAAGCTTTCAAACTTCCCTCTCACATCGAAATATCATGCGCCCGAAAGGTTAGCCCTGCGATATTCCTGTTTTACCCCTGCCACATGAACGGAAAAGGGCTGCTTTGGTAACTCCATTGTTTTCCCCTCGTTGCCCCCAACATTCTTCCTTAGAGCCCCTCCCCTTCCCCTCCCCGACCCCCCAACCACGGCAAGCCACCGAATATAGTCCTCCGCCGCGGTGGTGGACCTCACACCCCGCCGGATCTACCTTCCGCACCTTGGAACCCCCAACTGCCAACTCACCACTTCACCGGAGCCGCTTCAGTGACTGGCTTGTCCACCGCTCCAGATCTCCTTGACCACCATCATGGTCCACCGCACCGGATCTGCTTAACCAGCGCCCTCCACCATAGTGTAGGCCCTTCACTGACTCCCTCGTCCGCCCCTTCGCTGGCCCTTCATACAAGCCCTCGTCCAACGCAATAGATCCGCCTCACCAAAAGCACTATACAACGCGCCCGCCGAAGCCTTCATCCACTGCACCGGACCTGCTCCACGGATGCCATATTCAACTCCACTAGCCCTGCTTTACCGACGCTGCAGCCTCATCAGGTTATTTCGATTTGTGCTCCTTCGATTTTTCTCTTTATCATGCAACT
>NW_021310337.1:0-1224 GCF_002162155.2 Triticum dicoccoides
CTTGGACTGCAGCTAAGCCCCCGAGTGAGAGGGTTGCTCTTCACTCGGTAGGATTTTTATAACTTAGGCGAGCACGAGGCTGCAGCTAAGCCTCCGAGTGAGAGGGTTGCTCTTCACTCGGTAGGATTTTTATAACTTAGGCGAGCACGAGGCTGCAGCTAAGCCTCCGAGTGAGAGGGTTGCTCTTCACTCGGTAGGATTTTTATAACTTAGGCGAGCACGAGGCTGCAGCTAAGCCTCCGAGTGAGAGGGTTGCTCTTCACTCGGTAGGATTTTTATAACTTAGGCGAGCACGAGGCTGCAGCTAAGCCTCCGAGTGGAAGGCTGGCTTACCACACGGTAGGATTTTGATAACTTAGGCGAAATGGATTCGCAGCTAAGCCTCCGAGTGGGAGGCTGGCTTACCACTCGGTAGGATTTTGATAACTTAGGCGAAACGGATTCGCAGCTAAGCCTCCGAGTGGGAGTCTGGCTCACCTCTCGGTAGGATTTTTACAAACTTAGGCGAAACGGATTCGCAGCTAAGTCACCCACTGAGGGGAATTTCATTGGACAAAAATAAAAAGTGACAGATATTATGGAGGAACTATGACACTATTATTTTGAGGTCCATGAACTACAAAAGTACTTTATTGCAACTCATCCGAATGATAAAACTTAAGTGTAGAATGGGCGGAGTAGCTCCGCGTTCCAAGCTCGGGGCTCGTCGAAATTATGCTCGACGTTGTAAAGACGGTACGCCCCATTGTGGAGAACCTTGGTGACTATGAAGGGGCCTTCCCAAGAAGGAGCAAGCTTGTGTGGTTTGTGCTGATCCACTCGGAGAACCAAATCTCCTTCCTGGAAGGCTCGACCTCTCACATTTCGGGCGTGGAAACGGCGCAGATCTTGTTGGTAGATGGTCGACCGGATCAGAGCCATCTCCCTTTCTTCCTCTAAAAGGTCGACTGCGTCCTGCCGCGCTTGTTCAGCTTCTGCTTCGTTGTAGATTTCGACTCGGGGAGCATTATGCAGAAGATCACTTGGTAAGACCGCTTCGGCTCCGTAGACCAAGAAGAATGGAGTTCTTCCGGTCGACCGATTAGGTGTGGTCCGCAGTCCCCAGAGTACAGAGGGAAGTTCATCGACCCAAGCTCCAGCCGCGTGTTTGAGATCACGCATCAGTCGAGGCTTCAATCCCTTAAGAATCAGTCCATTAGCTCGTTCTGCTTGTCCATTCGACTG
>NW_021310338.1:0-1925 GCF_002162155.2 Triticum dicoccoides
TCGGCGGCGAGCTCCGCGGCGGCCGGTGGCTTCGGGAGTGTTGGGGGTTTGAACTCCGGTGGCTATCGATCGTGTTAGAGGTGCTGGACGGGTTCGCAAGGGTGAGAGGAGGAGGTTGGTGGCACTGGTTGGACTGGAGGGGCTCGGCTCGCGACGAATCGGACTGAAACATGGCGGCGGCCGAACCGGCCGGAGTCGGGGAAGACGACTTCCCTCCGACGATTGTGGGCTGAGGGGGTGCCATGGGGGTGGCCTGAGGTTGCCTGCATGCTTGAATGAGCTCGGGGGCCTCCTTATATAGCGCGACGAGGTCGGTTTGCGGCGGCCGGATAAGAACGACGGCGGACCGCCTTCCTGTAGTGGCAGGGCGTCGTGGCGGCGACAAGCGCTAGGGGACACGCTTGCGGATGAGCACGCACTGTTCCAGGAGGCAGGTGGCAAGCGCTGGCGGCTTGGGCAGCGCTGGCTAGCGCAGGAGCGGTCGGGCGGCGGTGGCGGCTAGCGGCTGGCCTGCTGGAGACGTGGCGAGAGATGCGGGGCTGGTGGGTGCAGAAGGGGACACTGCGTGCTGGCTGCGGTCGGTCACGGACCGGATTGGGTGCGGGGGTGGGACGTGGCGACTCGGGCGCACGTGCGTGCCAAACGCACGCTCTGGGCGCACCCAGTGCACGCCCGGGACATGCTCGACGAAATGCCAGGGCAGCCTAGAGGGTTCCAAACCACAAGAGAGTTAGCAGAAAGGGGTTATAGGCTAGTGCAAATCCATGAGACATGCTGGATAGGTCAGGGGCTCAAGTTCACAATGTAAACTTGAAATCATGCCAAAACTGGCTATGCAACCAGGGTGTTTGACAAAATGCCAAAGGCACCTAGGCAGTTCTTGGAGTGGCCAAAACTTCCAGAGTGGGGTCTCTTTAGATGAATAAGAGGGTGGTGAGGTTAGTTTGTGAAAAGCACAAACTTGTTAGTGCAAGTTTTGCAAAACTACAATTCTGGACAGGAGATAAATGGCATTATTTCATGAACCAGAAATATTCAAATGGGTGCATCCTCCTAGACTTAGGGGTTTGGTAGGGCTGTCTACAATTAGGAGAAGGAACAAGGTCACTGGAGCAAAAATAAATAGGGTTGTAGTAGAAATCACAAGGCTGGACCAGAATGAAAATGAGGTTGATTCAATCAAAATTTTCAAATAACATCACTGGTTTTTTGCATAAAGTTGAATCATATGCTACTACCAACTTCCCATAATTTTGGTGGAGGCCAGAAGGAAATATTTAAATGGGTTGCAGTGCAAAATTGCACTCTGGACCAGAGAAGAAAAATTGATGCGGAGCTCAAAATATTACATGAATAAAAGATATTTTTGCATAAAAGTGATTTAAAAACATCACATGACATCTCCAAATTTTGGTTGGAATTTTAAGTGAATTTATCAAATGGTTGTAGTTCAATTATGGCCATATAACCTTGAAAAAACCATTTTTCAAGAAAATAAAGATCAAGCAAATTAATTATGTAATTAGTTCTACTAATAAAAGAAGAGTTTTTCTTGAGAGGTTAAACAAGTCCAAAAACATATTTGAAAAGTTTTCACTTTGGGGAAAAACTCCATAATAACAAGGGAGAAAAAGGTTCAAAAATAAAAAGGGAGCCCAGAAAATAAAAGTTTTAATTTCCTGGCAAAATTTTAATTAATAAAACAAGGCCAAAAATTTGGGGTGTCACAACACTACCCCCCTTAAGAAAAAACTCGTCCTTGAGATTTGATAAGGGTTGTTTTTTTTGAAAATATCTTCCCTGTTAGTTGGAACCAAAAAGCTTACTCATAGCACAAACTTTGTGTGGCCGGGGTTGGTTTTTGGTACGCTCGAAGTAAAATGCAACCGTTCACCGACGTACACAAGCATGGTAAAAAAAATCGA
>NW_021310339.1:0-877 GCF_002162155.2 Triticum dicoccoides
CAGAACCATCTTGATCCACTCCTCCTCTTTTCAATTTTTTCAAAATTCAGTCTCTGCAAGTTTGGACCAGATTTGCCAAATTTGGTGAAATTCATATCTACACTCCTCCAAAAATTCCACCAAAATTCAGGCAGCCTATTTGAGCAAGGAGAAGCCACTCCACCAAAAATCAGCTCAAGGAAAAATCACCAGAGGCCAATTTCATTCGGTCGAACACCTGGTGGGCACTGTTACTGTTCATAGTTCAGAAATTCAGTTTTCAGTGTCATCTTCAGTCCGTCAGTTTCAGTCACGCGGCCACAGTGCCCTTGGCACGTTCCTCGCCGCCTCTTCCTCTTGTCCGAAGCTGCACACGCGTGCGTGGAGCCTTCCTGGCGTCGGTAGCGCGCTGGCTCGCCCTCGCCGGCATCTTCTGCGGCGTCGGGACCTCCCGTGGCGGCCGACAGGAGGCACACCACGGCAGAACGCCGTTCCGCGCCGCCCATCGCTCCCTGGCTCTCCGCGTGGCCTCATGCACGCCAGCGCACGCCCGTAGCACAGCCACCGTGGCCGGCAAGCACGGAACGCGCTCTCCGCCGCCGACGGGCCCGCACCATCACTGTTCCGTCGAGCTCGCCCTTAACACCCAAACCCCGGCCAGTTCAACACCAAAACGGACCCGTTGGACCTCCGTGATGATGCTCGACCCCCTAACCACCCCGACCGAGCACTGCGCCACCGTAATCGCTCGCCGGTGATCCTCGTTCACGGCAACCGCCTCGGACCGCCTATATAAAGGGGTCCCGAGCTCACTCTCGTGCACGCAGCACCTCCACTACTCACCAACACCCCGCCAGGCCACTAGGGGGACCTCGAGGAGGTCTCCTCCCCCAGCTCC
>NW_021310340.1:0-1854 GCF_002162155.2 Triticum dicoccoides
TTGTTCCATACCAAGGGAGTTGTGAAGGAACGTTCTGTGCGCGTCATAATAGACGGAGGGAGCTGCAACAACTTGGCTAGCATGGAGATGGTGGAGAAGCTTTCTCTCACCACAAGACCACATCCACATCCTTACTACATCCAATGGTTCAACAACAGCGGCAAGGTTAAGGTAACACGTACTGTTCGTGTGCATTTTAGTATCTCTACATATGCTGATTATGTTGATTGTGATGTGGTACCTATGCAAGCATGTTCCTTATTACTTGGTAGACCATGGCAATTTGATAAAAAATCTGTACACCATGGTAGAAACAATCACTATACTCTTGTTCATAAGGATAAAAATATTACTTTGCTTCCTATGACTCCTGATTCCATTTTGAAAGATGATATTAATAGAGCTAATAAAGCACAACAGGAGAAGAATAAGAGTGAAAATCAGATTGCGGCAAAAGAATTTGAGCAACAAATGAAGCATAAATAAACCATCTAGTGTTGCTTCTGAAATTAAATTGAAAAGTGCATGTTTATTTGCCACCAAATCTGATATTGATGAGCTAGATTTCAGCAAATCTGTTTGCTATGCTTTTGTGTGCAAAGAGGCATTATTTTCATTCGAGGACGTGCCTTCCTCTTTGCCTCCTGCTGTCACTAACATTTTGCAGGAGTTCGCTGACGTTTTTCCACAAGACGTGCCACCAGGATTACCGCCTATTCGAGGGATTGAGCATCAGATTGACTTAATTCCCGGTGCTTCACTGCCAAACCGTGCACCATACCGTACCAATCCAAAGGAGACGAAGGAGATTATGCGTCAAGTACAAGAGCTTCTCGACAAAGGTTATATACGCGAATCCCTTAGTCCTTGTGCTGTTCCTATTATTCTAGTGCCGAAAAAGGATGGTACATCACGTATGTGTGTTGATTGTAGAGGCATTAATAATATTACTATTCGTTATCGTCATCCTATTCCTAGGCTAGATGATATGCTTGATGAATTGAGTGGCTCTACAATATTCTCCAAAGTTGATTTGCGTAGTGGCTACCATCAAATTCGTATGAAATTGGGAGATGAATGGAAAACAGCGTTTAAAACTAAGTTTGGATTATATGAGTGGTTAGTCATGCCTTTTGGATTAACTAATGCACCTAGTACTTTCATGAGATTAATGAACGAAGTTTTACGTGCTTTCATTGGATGATTTGTGGTAGTTTACTTTGATGACATATTGATTTATAGCGGATCTTTGGAGGAACATTTGGAACATTTACGTGCTGTTTTTATTGCTCTACGTGATGCACGTTTGTTTGGTAACCTTGGGAAGTGCACCTTTTGCACCGACCGAGTATCTTTTCTTGGCTATGTTGTTACTCCACAGGGAATTGAAGTTGATAAAGCCAAGATTGAAGCTATTGAGAGTTGGCCGCAGCCCAAAACGGTCACACAAGTGAGGAGTTTTCTTGGCCTCGCTGGATTCTATAGGCGTTTTGTGAGAGATTTCAGCACCATTGCTGCACCTCTCAACGAGCTTACAAAGAAGGTTGTGCCTTTTGTTTGGGGTACCGCACAGGAAGAAGCCTTCACGGTATTGAAAGATAAGTTGACACATGCTCCTTTACTCCAACTTCCTGATTTTAATAAGACTTTTGAGCTTGAATGTGATGCTAGTGGAATTGGATTAGGAGGTGTGTTATTACAAGATGGCAAACCTGTTGCATACTTTTCTGAAAAATTGAGTGGGCCTAGTCTGAATTATTCTACTTATCATAAAGAATTATATGCTCTTGTTCGGACTTTAGAAACATGGCAACATTATTTATGGCCCAAAGAATTTGTTATACATTCTGATCA
>NW_021310341.1:0-1158 GCF_002162155.2 Triticum dicoccoides
AAATTCAGCCTTGAGCAGGACTTTTTGGCCCTGAAAGTCAAAGAACATCATTCGTTGCAGTTTTTCAGACATGTTTCTTAACCAATTGGCACTTCCTTTTGAAGGAAATTCGAGAGATTATGTTGCTTATAGACATTAGCCCCCCTGGTAGGGACAAACGTACCTTCCTGCAGATGCTCTATGATCCGGGCAATCTCATTTGGCCGTAAATTGAAGAAAATCCAGCGGCTATGTGCCTTATTCTCCTTGTTTTCGCCGGATGGCATGCTGTAATTCATGCGCGTGAAAGCCGAGAACAAAAGGGCATTCCTGGCATCGGTCAATATATATGTGGAAACGATATGTCCTCTAAAGAGGACAAGAAATTTTGGGGCAATCTAGCAAAAAGTGCACGAGAAAATGAAGTACTTTCAAGGACTGCATTACAATGGACAGATGTTCACTAAAACGGTCATAATTTTGTCATTCGGAGTCCGTGTCGGACCCATAACTACTTAAACTGCTCGTGGCGAGCGCGCGAATCCAAAAAATACTTCCCGCTTCCGCCAGGAGGCCCGGAGTACCCTCAAATTCAGCCTTAAGCAGGACTTTTTGGCCCTGAAAGTCAAAGAACATCATTCGTCGCTGTTTTTCAGACATGTTTCTTAACCCATTGGCACTTCCTTTTGAAGGACATTCGAGAGATTATGTTGCTTATAGACATTAGCCCCCCTGGTAGGGACAAACGTACTTTCCTGCAGATGCTCTATGATCCGGGCAATCTCATTTGGCCGTAAATTGAAGAAAATCCAGCGGCTATGTGCCTTATTCTCCTTGTTTTCGCCGGATGGCATGCTGTAATTCATGCGCGTGAAAGCCGAGAACAAAAGGGCATTCCTGGCATCGGTCAATATATATGTGGAAACGATATGTCCTCTAAAGAGGACAAGAAATTTTGGGGCAATCTAGCAAAAAGTGCACGAGAAAATGAAGTACTTTCAAGGACTGCATTACAATGGACAGATGTTCACTAAAACGGTCATAATTTTGTCATTCGGAGTCCGTGTCGGACCCATAACTACTTAAACTGCTCGTGGCGAGCGCGCGAATCCAAAAAATACTTCCCGCTTCCGCCAGGAGGCCCGGAGTACCCTCAAATTCAGCCTTAAGCAGGACTTT
>NW_021310342.1:0-1151 GCF_002162155.2 Triticum dicoccoides
CTCCAGCCACCTTTTCTCGGTTAATGAACTCAATCTTCATGGAGTATTTGGATAAATTCGTCGTGGTTTACCTCGATGATATACTCATCTACTCCAAGAACGAGGAAGAACATGCCGAACATCTAAGGCTAGTGTTGCAGAAACTTCGAGAGCATCGCCTTTATGCCAAATTTTCTAAATGTGAATTCTGGTTGTCAGAAGTGACCTATCTGGGTCATGTAATATCTGGTAAAGGTATTGCTGTTAACCCTGAGCGAGTTCAAGCCGTCCTTAATTGGACTCCACCTGAATCGGTCAAGCAAGTTCGGAGTTTTCTGGGCTTAGCGAGCTATTGTCGTCGCTTTGTCGAGAACTTCTCCAAGGTTGCTAAACCTCTAACCGAACTCCTCAAGAAAGATAAGAAGTTCGAGTGGACTCCACAATGTGAGCACAGCTTTCAGGAACTGAAAAGACGCCTGACTTCTGCTCCCGTACTGGTACCACCAGACTTCTCTAAGGACTTTGTTATCTACTGCGACGCCTCGCGACAAGGACTAGGTTGCATTCTCATGCAAGATCGACACGTAATTGCCTACGCTTCACGGCAATTGCACCCACATGAGGAGAATTATCCTACTCATGATCTAGAGCTTGCAGCCGTAGTCTATGCGCTTAAGACCTGGCGACATTACCTCCTCGGTAATCGTTGCGAAATATTCACTGATCACCAAAGTCTGAAGTACATCTTCACCCAACCGGATTTGAATCTCAGGCAAAGACGTTGGGTTGAATTGATCACAGATTTCGATTTAGGAATAACCTACACCCCAGGGAAAGCCAACGTCATGGCTGATGCGCTAAGTCGTAAATCTTATTGTAACAACCTGATGTTACAACAAAGTCAACCGCTTCTCCATGAGGAATTTCGGAAGCTTAACCTTCACATTGTTCCTCAAGGTTTTCTTTCCACCTTGGTGGCAAAACCTACCCTTACGGATCAGATTATCAAGGCACAGAAGGTAGATCCGGGAATCTCCCGCATCAAGAGAAACATTCGGAAAGGAATTGCGAATTGCTTCTCCATTAATGATCAAGGGGTCGTATACTTCGGGAATCGACTAGTGGTTCCCAAAGTGCGAAACCTGAGGCGTTTGATCCTTAAGGAAGCTCAT
>NW_021310343.1:0-1055 GCF_002162155.2 Triticum dicoccoides
CTTTAGTCGCGGTTGGAGAGGCGGACCGCGACTAAAGGTACCCTTTAGTCGCGGTTGGAGAGGCGGACCGCGACTAAAGGTACCCTTTAGTCGCGGCCCGCCTCCCCAACCGGGACTAAAGGGTTTTGGCGCCGCTTCCGTTCCCGCGCAGAAAGACCCTTTAGTCGCGGTTGGAGAGGCGGACCGCGACTAAAGGTACCCTTTAGTCGCGGTCCGCCTCTCCAACCGCGACTAAAGGTCTGTGCAAGAACTGGCGCGGTTCGGTGGGATGTTTAGTCCCACCTCGCTAGCCGAGAGGCTTCGACAGTGGTTTATAAGCGCGGCTGCGCTCACCACTTCGAGCTCCTCTCAAATGCAGGCTTACGGGCCAATTCTGTCACTATGTGCCTGTGGGCCTACTCGGCCTTCTGCGGGCCTGAATCCTGGCCCTTTAATGGGTTTCTAGTCGTATTCAGGCCGTGGTGACCCAGTAGGTGGCATATTTTCTTTTTTTCTTCCTTTTTTCCTTTTTCCTTTTTTCTTCTGTTTTTTTCTTCTGTTTTTTTCTTATGTTTTTCTTCTGTTTGTTTTTTTCTTCTGTTTTTCCTTTTTTCTTCTGTTTTTTTCTTCTGTTTTTTTCTTATGTTTTTCTTCTGTTTGTTTTTTTCTTCTGTTTTTCCTTTTTTCTTCTGTTTTTTTCTTCTGTTTTTTTCTTCCTTTTTCCTTCTTTCTTCTTCTTCCTTTTTCCTTTTAAAATCAGAAAAATAAAACTAATTCATTTTAAAACCCCTTGAAGGTTTGACAAAAGGTTTGATACATCATTCAGTTCATCGACCAAATACAAAGTTTGGTACAATAAATTATTACACATCAATTCTTCCCTTGTGTCCCTGCTTGCTTACGATTGTGCCGTATCCATGGAGCATCCTCATCATTTAACTTAATGCTTGGGTCAATGTTCACTTTGAAGGGCGGAATTTCACCAAACATATTATAATCTTCTGACATGTCTGTCTTGTCCTCCACTCCCACGATGTTTCTTTTCCCTGAAAGAACAATGTGGCGCTTTGGATCAT
>NW_021310344.1:0-1716 GCF_002162155.2 Triticum dicoccoides
GCAACTTTGTTGAATTAAATAAAATACTTAGGCTACTCCTAAAATCACCAAACTACTCCTGGTCCATAGTTGGATTATTTCCAACATGAAACATTTTAGTTTGGAGATATTTGAGCATTTAAATATTTTATATAATTTTAAATGCCCAAATTCAAATATTTATGATTTAATTCAAAAACCCTAAGATGGCCTAGGAAAATGTGCACCACTTTTGGCAGAGGTTCTGAACCAAGACAAAAATGATGGGCATTTTAGAAGGGCATTTCAGGTTCATTGAAAAAGTTTTTAGTAAACCCTAGTTGGTTTCAGAGGGGACTGGGGGTTCTGTCATCCCCATTTCAGGTTTCTGGTGAAGGAATAAACATGATGCAACACTCTAATGCATGACTAGCTAGGGTGTGACAACTCACCCCCACTCAAAAGAATCTCGTCCCGAGATTTGGGTTCCTCCGGGAAGAAGGCGGGATACTCGAGTCGAAGACGATCCTCCCTTTCCCAAGTTGCTTCATCCTCAGAATGGTGCGACCATTGAACTTTGAGAAACTTGATATTATGACGTCGAGTGGTACGCTCGGCCTGATCGAGGATACGAATGGGGTACTCTCGATATGTAAGATTATCTTGGAGATCAAGCGTTTCGTAGTCCACTCCATGGATAGGATCCGAGAAGCAACGCCTGAGTTGAGAAACGTGGAAGACATCGTGGACTCTGGAGAGGTGCGGAGGTAGTTCCAACTGGTAGGCAACTTCTCCTCGTTTAGCGAGAATGCGAAAAGGTCCAATGTAACGAGGAGCCAATTTGCCTTTGATACCGAAACGATGGGTTCCCTTCAGAGGGTTAACCCGAAGGTAAGCCTTCTCGTCAACCTCGAAAGTCATAGCCTTATGTTTTCGGTCATATTGACTCTTTTGACGAGATTGGGCTGTTTTCAACTTTTCACGAACGATGCGAACTTGCTCTTCTGCTTCATGAATCATATCCAGGCCAAAGAATTGTCTTTCCCCGGTCTCTGACCAGTTAAGGGGTGTTCGACACCGTCGTCCATAGAGAACTTCAAAAGGGGCTTTTCCCAAGCTAGATTGATAGCTGTTGTTGTAAATAAATTCGGCAAATGGAAGGCATTTCTCCCACTCCATTCCGAAAGAGATAACAGAGGCTCGAAGCATGTCTTCTAGAATCTGGTTGACGCGTTCTACTTGACCACTCGATTGAGGGTGAAAAGCGGTGCTAAAGGAAAGGCGGGTTCCCATAGCGTTTTGGAAACTTTCCCAAAATCGAGAGGTGAAAAGACTTCCTCGATCCGAGTTAATTTCCAAAGGAACACCATGGAGAGACACTATTCGGGAGATGTATAGGTCTGCCAGCTGACTAGCGGTTATACTCTCACGAACAGGTAAGAAATGGGCCACTTTGGAAAGACGATCGACAACGACAAAGATAGCATTATTCCCTCTCTTGGTCCTGGGAAAACCGGTAATGAAATCCATACCAATTTTATCCCATTTCCATTCAGGAATAGCTAGGGGCTGAAGGGTGCCAGCAGGCCGTTGATGCTCTGCTTTTACACGACGACAGACGTCGCAATTAGCAATATACTGAGCAATTTCTCTCTTCATCCTAGTCCACCAGAACCTCTGGCGTAGGTCCTGATACATCTTGGTACTACCCGGATGAATGGTGAGAGGAGATTCATGAGCCTCCTTAAGGATCAACTG
>NW_021310345.1:0-1543 GCF_002162155.2 Triticum dicoccoides
GGAATTTCGTGGCCCTTGGTGGAGGGGTCCGAAATCAACCCTATCTCTTGTTTCCCCACACATACGGACTCTAAAAATAGCCTATACTTATGTATTTCGAAATTACATGGGCCTGGCCCAATAATAAGGTGACGCAGCACCTAAAATAGCCTCGGGACGAAATTTATGAAGTGGCATCTTGTATATTTCGTCCAAGGCTTCATGCACCCATTATGGTGGCTTCAAAGTCCTGAAATCATCACTTGTAACTCCGTTCTTGTTCCCCTTGCGCATGCCATCATCTCCATGCTTGTTCTTGCTCCAATGTTCATCCTTCTCCAAGCTAGGCCCTGGTAATTTAGTTGGCGTGCACGAGCTCTAGTAATTGGTCCAGTATGTATAGCAGCAGGGGCTGTGGGTGTAACAATTGTATTGATGTCCTCATCATCCTCCCCTTCTTGAAATAAAGTCGTCCTCGACGGAAGTTCATCTTCCTCACCCAAATAAGGCTTCAAATCTGCAATGTTAAAAGTGGGACTAACCCCAAAATCTGCAGGCAGCTCAAGTTTATATGCATTATCATTTATTTTCTCTAACACCTTAAAGGGACCATCAGCACGTGGCATTAACTTTGATTTGCGCAAATCAGGAAATCTATCCTTACGCAAATGTAACCAAACAAGATCTCCAGGTGCAAACACAACATGTTTTCTACCCTTTTCTCCAGCAAGTTTATATTTAGCATTCATACGCTCAATGTTTTCCTTAGTTAACTCATGCATTTATAAAATCAATTCAGCACGTTGTTTAGCATCAAAATTAACCTTCTCCGAAGATGGAAGAGGCAACAAATCAATAGGTGCACGAGGTAGGAAACCATACACAACTTCAAAAGGGCACATCTTAGTAGTAGAATGCAATGAACAATTATAAGCAAATTCAATATGAGGCAAGCATTCCTCCCACATTTTCTTATTATTCTGCAAAACAGCCCTAAGCATAGTAGACAACGTTCTATTGACTACTTCAGTTTGTCCATCAATTTGGGGGTGACAAGTAGTACTAAAAAGCAGTTTAGTCCCCAACTTAGCCCATAAACATCTCCAAGAGTGGCTAAGAAATTTAGTATCACGATCTGAAACAATAGTATTTGGCACACCATGCAAGCGAATAATTTCACGAAAGAACAAATCAGCAACATTAATAGCATCATCGCTTTTATGACATGGTATAAAGTGTGCCATTTTCGAGAATCTATCCACGACAACAAATATGCTATCCCTCCCCTTCTTTGTTCGAGGTAAACCTAAAACAAAGTCCATAGATATATCCTCCCAAGGAACACTAGGTACAGGCAAAGGCATATATAAACCATGAGGATTGAGTCGTGACTTAGCTTTTTGACATGTAGTGCAGCGAGCAATAAAACGCTCAACATCCCGTCTCATCTTTGGCCAAAAGAAATGTGTAGCAAGTACGTCCTCCGTCTTCTTCACGCCAAAGTGTCCCATTAATCCTCCTCCATGCGCCTCCTGCAACAACAAAATACGAACGGAGCTAGCTG
>NW_021310346.1:0-1355 GCF_002162155.2 Triticum dicoccoides
CTCCACCCACGAAGGGTCCACGAAGAAGCAACCACCCACAAAGGGTCCACGAAGAAGCAACCTTGTCTATCCCACCATGGCCATCGCCCACACAGGACTTGCCTCACTAGTGGTAGATCTTCACGAAGTAGGCGATCTCCTTGCCCTTACAAACTCCTTGGTTCAACTCCACAATCTTGTCGGAGGCTCCCAAGTGACACCTAGCCAATCTAGGAGACACCACTCTCCAAGAAGTAACAAATGGTGTGTAGGTAATGAACTCCTTGCTCTTGTGCTTCAAATGATAGTCTCCCCAACACTCAACTCTCTCTCATAGGATTTGGATTTGGTGGAAAGAAGATTTGAGTGGAAAGCAACTTGGGAAGGCTAGAGATCAAGATTCATATGGTAGGAATGGAATATCTTGGTCTCAACACATGAGTAGGTGGTTCTCTCTCAGAACATATGAGTTGGAATGGTGTGTGTGTTCTGATGGCTCTCACATCGAATGAGAAGAAGGTGGAGGGGTATATATAGCCTCCACACAAAATCCAACCGTTACACAGTTTTCCAATCTCGGTGGGACCGAATCAATAAACTCGGTTGGACCGAAAATGTAAACCTAGTGACCGTTAGAGATTTTCGGTGGGACTGACATGCAACTCGGTAGGACCGATATGGTTAGGGTTTGGGCATAACGTAATCTCGGTGAGACCGATTACACAAACTCGGTGAGACCGAATTTGGTAATTAGCTAACCAGAGAGTTGGTCAGGCAAACTTGGTGGGACCGATTTGCTCTTTCGGTGAGACCGAGTGGAACTCGGTGAGACCGAAAAGTTACAAAGGGGAAACACTGAGTTTACATTGCAATCTCGGTGGGACCGATTCGCTCTTTCGGTGAGACCGAAAAGTTACGAAAGGGAAACAGAGAGTTTGCAACCCCATCTCGGTGAGACCGAGATCCTTATCGGTAGAACCGAATTGCTAGGGTTTGGCAGTGGCTAATGACAAGTGAAACTCGGTGGCGCCGGATAGGAAGAATCGGTAAGACCGAGTTTGGCTTAGGGTTTAGGTCATATGTGGATATGGGAAAGTAGTTGAGGGTTTTGGAGCATATCACTAAGCACATGAAGCAAGAGGCTCATTAAGCAACACCTCATCCCTCCTTGATAGTATTGGCTTTTCCTAAAGACTCAATGTGATCTTGGATCACTAAAATATAAAATGAAGAGTCTTGAGCTTTTGAGCTTGAGCCAATCCTTTGTCCTTAGCATTTTGAGGGTTCCACTTTCACATCCATGCCATGCCAATCATTGAGCTTTCCTGAAATAATCATCTTGGAATAGCATTAGCTCAATGAGCTATATGTTGTTA
>NW_021310347.1:0-803 GCF_002162155.2 Triticum dicoccoides
GGGGTTGTGGCGGAGCTTCTGAGCTAGTCGGGGGAGCGAGGGGTGGCCGGAGTCGGCTGCTATGGCGAACGGCGGCGACGGTGGTGTTCGGCCGTGTGAGAGAGAGAGCGAGGGAGAGGAGGGGAGAGCCGGGGGAGAGTGGGAGAGAGCAGGGGGGGAGGCGTGGCGTCGTCCGGGGCATCGAGCGAGGAGGGGAGGGCAGGCAAGCAGGGAGAGAGGTGGCGTGGCGCGGTGGCGCGCGCGCGCGCCGGCCACACTCCCCTCCCTCTGTCGGGACGAAGACGACAGAGGAGGGAGGCGGGCTGGGCCGCCTGCTGGCTGGGCCGGCCAGCTGGATGGCTGCACAGGGAGGAGCCCAGGTAAGCTTCTCCCTTTTATTTTTTTTCTGTTTTCTAATTTCTGACATTTGTTTTGATTTAAATAATATATTAAATCATTTATTTAACTTATGCCAATTTTTGCAGGGGCTAGATATATTATTCCAGAGCTCCTTTATAATTGGCATAATATTTGGACATATATTTATATATATAGAAATATATTTCCAAAGCAAATATTTATGCATTAATTCCAAATGCCCAAAATAAATGTCCATGAGCCACTAAAAATATTGGTTTGATTTTTATCTCTGTCCAATATTTTCAGAGATCAACATGAGCATTTTCTTGGACCCTTTTGGAGAAATTTTTATTTGGATCATTTTCAAAATGATTCTGAGGGTTTCACAGATCCCCATTTCAAGTTTCTGATGAAAGAGTAAACATGATGCAACACTCTAATGCATGACTAGCTAGGGTGTGACA
>NW_021310348.1:0-1330 GCF_002162155.2 Triticum dicoccoides
TGGATGCTCTGTCCGAAGAAAATCCTCGCTTTCCCAGGTTGCTTCACTGTCGGTGTGATTGCTCCACTGGACTTTGAAAAACTTGATGGTTTTCTGTCGGGTCCTCCTTTCAGACTCCTCTAATATTCTTATGGGACGTTCTCGATAAGTGAGGTCTGGCTGTATGTCAATGTTCTCATGAGATACTTGTTTCTCTGGGTTGCTTACGCACTTCCTTAATTGAGAGACGTGGAACACGTCGTGAATGTCGGACAAGTCTTCGGGTAAGTCTAGCTGGTAGGCTACAGTGCCTCTTCGTGCCACTATGCAAAATGGTCCAATGAATCTTGGTGCTAATTTTCCTTTAATCTTAAACCGTTGCAATCCTCTCATCGGGGATACTCTCAAGTATACGAATTCACCGGGTTCGAAGCTGACCCTATGATGTTTCTGATCGTAATAACTTTTCTGTCGACTTTGAGCGGTCTTAAGTCGGTCCCTGATTAGCTTGACTTTTTCCTTGGCTTCTCTGAGCATATCTGGTCCGAAGATGCGGCTGTCTCCGGTCCCTGACCAATTTAACGGGGTACGACATCTCCTTCCGTATAGGGCTTCGAAAGGAGCCATTTTGCAGGCTGGCCTGGTAACTGTTGTTGTATGCGAACTCGGCATATGGCAGGCTGTCCTCCCAACTGGTTCCATAGGTGAGGACACATGCTCTCAGCATGTCTTCTAAAACTTGGTTTATGCGTTCTGTTTGTCCATCAGTCTGAGGATGGTATGCGGTACTGAAGGCTAGTTGGGTTCCCAGAGCCTGTTGTAATTGCTCCCAAAATCTTGAGACGAACTGAGTGCCTCTGTCGGAAATTATAGTCTTTGGGACACCGTGCAGACAGACTATGCGGGAAAGATAAATCCTGGCAAGCCTCTGAGTGGTGTAGGTTGTCTTTACTGGAATAAAGTGTGCTACTTTGGTCAACCTGTCAGTGATGACCCATATGGCATCATTCCCGTGTCGTGACCGAGGTAATCCGACAATAAAATCCATCCCTATTTCATCCCATTTCCACTCAGGTATTTTGTTAGGTTGCAGTAGTCCGGCTGGTCTCTGATGTTCAGCTTTTATGCGTTGACACGAGTCGCAGCATGCAATGAAAGCGGCTATGTCCCTCTTCATACCGTGCCACCAAAATCTTTCCTGAATATCCTTATACATTTTGGTTCCTCCAGGGTGGATCGAATATGGAGTGGTGTGTGCTTCAGTTAAAACTTGCTGTTTAAGGTCTTCTATGTTTGGCACGCATAGCCTTTCTCCGTACCATAATATTCCTTCATTGTCTATGACGAATTC
>NW_021310349.1:0-1012 GCF_002162155.2 Triticum dicoccoides
TCGGCTTTCGCTTGAAGTCTGCCGAGCACATGTCGTGTGCAGACGCTAAGTGGTGGAAACATGTATGAAGAAGTACACCCCTGCAGGGTTATCATAATCTATTCGAATAGCCGCGTCCGCGGTAAAGGACTACTTGGTTGCCTATACAGTTCATAGACAAGTAAATGGAAACTGCTAAAAGCCTCAAGATAAGTGTGAGTGCCGAGGATGGCTCTTCCGTAGGAAGACGGAGGCGGATCCTCGGTAGTGTATTGAATTGGTGAGTAGTGGACTCGTGTGCGCAAAACCATTTCAAGTTGGAGTATCGTAGGATAGCCTAGCCAAGAGTCAAAGCTGGCTTGCTGCAATAACTCCACCAACCCTTCTTGATAACATGCATGTATGTAGGATCTGATGTAAGTCTTGCTGAGTACCTTTGTACTCATGTTGCTATAATCTACATTTTTACAGAAGATGCTGCAACCCCTTCTGATGGGTTCTATGTAGACGTTGACATCAACGAGTAGGCTAAAGACCCAGGTGGTGACCCTGAGCTTGTGAAGGACCACGTAGTATAGTTAGGCTTTCCAAGCCTCTTTTATTTTACTAGTTGTCTGTACTCAGACAAGTTACTTCCGCTGCTGGTTTGTATGATTGTATGACTTGTATGTTGGGTCGTGAGACCCGTACCTTTGTGTATGTTATGTATGGCTCCCTGAGCCTTAAATAAAGTACTTGTGTCGTAGAGTCATGTTGTGATGCTTCGTTGTATTTGCACATATCGAGCATATTGTGTGTATGATTGAAATGCTTGGTATGTGTGGGATCTGACTATCTAGTTGTTTATCTTTAGTAGCCTCTCTTACCGGGAAATGTCTCCTAGTGTTACCGCTGAGCCATGGTAGCTTGCTACTGCTCTGGAACACTTAGGCTGGCCGGCATGTGTCCTTCTTCGTTCCTGTGTCTGTCCCTTCGGGGAAATGTCACGCTTTGAGTACCGGAGTCCTGTTAGCCCGCTACAGCCCGGTTTACC
>NW_021310350.1:0-1921 GCF_002162155.2 Triticum dicoccoides
TAGTTTAATTTCCATGCTTGCAGTAGTAATTAAAAAGAAAACCCAAAAAGATTTCCTGTTCTTCTTCTGATTGTTGGGAGCTTTCCCGTGTAAATAGTTTTATTCCCTTTCTTTCCTTTGGGGGTCGATAGGAGAAGACCATAATTAAATTGTTGAAGTGGCTCTTATATGCATTATTGTTGATCTGACAAAAGAGCCCATATTGCCTTGTCTTCTCCTGTTTATTAAATGCCTGTAGATTCCAGCTTAGTCCAATGCACTATTATTATTATCCACATCATTCGATTGTGCAAGTGAAAGGCAATTATGATGTTATATGATGGACTGGCTGAGATGAGAAAAGCTGGTATGAACTTGACCACTTTTGTTTTTGTAAATATGATTAGTCCATCGTTCCTGATTCAGCCTATTATGAATAAATATGTTTGCAATGACAACTAGAGATCAGAGTTTTTTATGCCATGCTTGATTAGCTATGAGTTATAATGGTTTACCTTGCGTGCCAACATGCTATTGAAATGGTTATGATGTGGTATGATAGGGTGGTATCCTTCTCTGAATGAGTTAAGTGACTTTACTTGGCGCATGTTCACGCATGTAGTTGAAACAAAATCAACATAGCCTTCACGATATTTATGTTCATGGTGGATTATATCATAGTCATGCTTGCATTCCGTGTTGATTAATTTTAATGCATGTTCATGACTGTTGTCGCTCTCTAGCTGGTCGCTTCCCAGTCTTTTGCTAGCCTTCAGCTGTACTAAGCGGGAATATTGCTTGTGCATCCAACTCCATAAACCCCAAAGTTATTCCACATGAGTCCACTATACCTACCTATATACGGTATCTACCTGCCGTTCCAAGTAAATTTGTATGTGCCAAACTCTAAACCTTATATGCTTTCCAGAAATTCTACGTCATTTCTGATCAACAATATGTCAACAACATATACTCATCAGAAATTCTATAGTGCTCCCACTCACTTCTTTGGAAATACAAGTTTCTCATAAACTTTGTACAAACCCAAATTTTTTGATCATCATCAAAGCATACATTCCAACTCCGAGATGCTCACTCCAGTCCTTAGAAGGATTGCTGGAGCTTTGCATACTTATTAGCATCTTTCGGGATTGACAAAACCTTCCGGTTGTATCACATACAACCTTTCCTCATTAAAATCGTCGAGGAAACAATGTTTTGACATCCTATCTGCAAGATTTCATAAATAATGCAGTAATCGCTAATATAATTCCAACAGACTCTTAGCATCGCTACGAGTGAGAAAATCTCATCGTAGTCAACTCCTTGAACTTGTCGGAAAACATCTTAACGACAAGTTGAGCTTTCTTAATGGTGACATTTACCATCATTGTCCGTCTTCCTTTTGAAATCCATCTGTACTCATTAGCCTTATGACCATCGAGCCGTTCTGCCAAAGTCTACACTTTGTTTTCATACATGGATCCTCTCTCGGATTTTATGGCCTCAAGCCATTTATCGGAATCCTGGCCCACCATCGCTTCTCCATAGCTCGTAGGTTCATTGTTGTCTAGCAACATGACCTTCAAGACAGGATTACGTACCACTCTGAAGTAGTACGCATCCTTGTCATCCTACGAGGTTTGGGAGTGACTTGATCCGAAGTTTCATGATCAATATCATAAGCTTCCACTTCAATTGGTGTAGGTGCCACAGGAACAACTCCCTGTGCCCTGTCACACACTAGTTGAAGAGACGGTTCAATAACCTCATCAAGTCTCCACCATCCTCCCACTCAATTCTTTCGAGAGAAACTTTTCCTCGAGAAAGGACCCGATTCTAGAAACAATCCATATTGCTTTCGGATCTGAATTAGGAGGTATACCCAACTGTTTTGGGTTTCCTATGAAGATGCATTTTATCCGCTTTGGGTTCGAGCTTA
>NW_021310351.1:0-1720 GCF_002162155.2 Triticum dicoccoides
GGTGTCCCGATCTTTCGATGAGATGATAACTATCGATTTGGTGGAGACGACTTTGACGATCCGACTACAAACGTGCACGATGTTGCGCCTTAGCAATCGCTAAACCAACTCCGAGAGGTTATTGACCATGCTGGAGCACGATCAACCTGACCACGAAGGTCTATTCCTGCAAGCAATCGAAGAACGAGCAAGAATATGATAAAGCAATCTGAATATTGCGAATATATATGAAGTATTGATAATGGTGGGGATCCGGAAGCGGTCTTGGTCTGGTCGTTGGACACAAACGAAGTACACGAAGTTGCAATGGCTAACTTTTAACTAAACAAATCCCAAGGAAAAGCTACTAGATGGATCTACTTATATAGGAGCAAGGGGTGGCGGCCAAGGAGGTGGGAGGACGTCCCAAGGCAGCCTAAAACTAAATCTAGGTCGTACAAGGCCAATGGGCCCAAGTGGAGGTGATGTAACACCTTTGGACTTGTCGCTTGACTCGGATTCTGCTGCAGCATCAGATTGTTTCGTCCACAACTCAACGCTCCGGCCGAATTTGAAGGTGATTCCAATTGGTGTCCCGATCTTTCGATGAGATGATAACTATCGATTTGGTGGAGACGACTTTGACGATCCGACTACAAACGTGCACGATGTTGCGCCTTAGCAATCGCTAAACCAACTCCGAGAGGTTATTGACCATGCTGGAGCACGATCAACCTGACCACGAAGGTCTATTCCTGCAAGCAATCGAAGAACGAGCAAGAATATGATAAAGCAATCTGAATATTGCGAATATATATGAAGTATTGATAATGGTGGGGATCCGGAAGCGGTCTTGGTCTGGTCGTTGGACACAAACGAAGTACACGAAGTTGCAATGGCTAACTTTTAACTAAACAAATCCCAAGGAAAAGCTACTAGATGGATCTACTTATATAGGAGCAAGGGGTGGCGGCCAAGGAGGTGGGAGGACGTCCCAAGGCAGCCTAAAACTAAATCTAGGTCGTACAAGGCCAATGGGCCCAAGTGGAGGTGATGTAACACCTTTGGACTTGTAGTTTGACTCGGATTCTGCTGCAGCATCAGATTGTTTCGTCCACAACTCAACGCTCCGGACGAATTTGAAGGTGATTTCAATTGGGTTGGAAAGTGCACGAAATCTAGTTTACAACAAAAAAAGAATCACCCAATTCGGAGTCCGTATGAAAAACTTGTGTGCGTTTTGAGTCAGGTATATCTGTGTAGTCCGAATCTGAATCCAGAACGTGAGAGACTTGGACTCTATCTTCTCTTGGGCCAAAAGTGACGTGAGAGAATTTTTTGGACAGCAAATAAACATCTCTTTCTTCCTTATCTTCATATGTGGATTGTACAAATGTCTCATACACCTGCAATTAGACAAAACACAAAAGTGTGTGAAGTATTTTTGTTCTGGATAACATAAATAGATTATTGAATAGTTTGCACTAGAAATCACCTGACAAATATGCATATATGCAATATTTTTGGTCATATCCAAGGTAGTCATGTCCTCATCATCCTCCCCTTCTTGAAAATAAAGCCGTCCTCGGCATTGCTTAATCTGAAATGTGGCTAACAAAAGAGACAAGGTGTACATGTTGTATATGTATATGTCATCCATTTTTACTTCCCTTGATTTTTGCATATATGACACATGAATAGATGAGTAACTTGCATAGTTCATAAAATCTAAAGCCAAAAA
>NW_021310352.1:0-780 GCF_002162155.2 Triticum dicoccoides
TTGTAACGCCCCGAGAATCATGCTACAGTAATCCCCTTCTAATGATGCACTGTCATCATTGTCACTGTTGCTAATCTCACTTTCATTCTATCCCAGTCCAAATCTCAATTTCAAATTATATTCAAAAATTCTTATTTGTCAAACCTGAAAACTAAAATGTTCAAAGTGTGGCAAATAATCTCTAGATATTTGTCATGTGGAAGCCAACATTTTTGGAATTCCCAAATTGCCCCTGGATTATCTTTTGGTGGTCCAGCAACTTTTATCTTTCCTTATTTAATTTCTAAAAATACCTAGTCACTTCCAAATACCTTGAAACATTTTTTTGGCAGTTTCATAATTCGCAAAGTATTTATGTGGCCTAGTCCCACATGTTACAAAATCCTTTTTGGCAGCCCGAATATTACCATGTTCTTTAAAAAAAAAGAGAGAGAGAGAGAACAACCCCCCCCCCTGGACCCAACCCGCCTGGACCGGCCCACCTAACCTACCCGAGCCAGCCCAGAGCCCCCTGCCTCCCTGGGCTTTAGCCCATTACACTGGCCGGCCCACCTTACCCCGGGTCGCCTTCCCTGTTCGACCGACCCCGTCGCTACAGGGGCGCGGTCGCCCCGGACCGCCTCGCCGTCGACGACGAGGGGGAGGATAAGGCCTCCACGCCCCCGACGCCTCGGTCCTCTCCCCTGCGCCCCACTCACTCCCCTGCTCTCCTCTGTCGCCCACTCCCCTCTGGGTTCTCCCCAGATCCCCTTTCCTCCACCTCCACGACGCGGTCGCCGC
>NW_021310353.1:0-1160 GCF_002162155.2 Triticum dicoccoides
CGGCTGCCCTCCCCTCACCCCTCTATTTATAGGGGGAAGGGAGAAGGGGGCCGGCCCCCTAGAACCCATCTAGGGGGGGTGCGGCGGCCAAGGGGAGAGGGGGAGAGGGTGGCTTGCCCCCCAAGCCAAGGGGGGCGCCCCCTCTAGGGTTCCCCCCTCAACCCTAGGCGCAAGGGCCCAAGGGAGGGGGTGCGGCCAGCCCACCAGGGGCTGGCTCCCTGCCCCACGCAGCCCATGTGGCCCCCCGGGAGGGGTGGCCCCTCCCGGTGGACCCCCGGAACCCTTCCGGTGGCCCCGGTACAATACCGGTATGACCCCGAAACTTCCCGGTGTCCGTTTGACAACTTCCCATATATAAATCTTTACCTCCGGACCCTTCCGGAGCTCCTCGTGACGTCCAGGATCCCATCCGGGACTCCGAACAACATTCGGTAGTCACATACTAGTCTTCCTAATAACCCTAGCGTCACCGAACCTTAAGTGTGCAGACATGGCCGAGACGCTCTCAGGTCAATAACCAACAGCGGGATCTGGATACCCATGATGGCTCCCACATGCTCCTCCATGTTGTCATCGGATGAACCACGATGTCGAGGATTCGATCAAACCCTGTATGCTATTCCCTTTGTCAATCGGTACGTTACTTGCCCGAGACTCGATCGTCGGTATCCCAATACCTTGTTCAGTCTCGTTACCGGCAAGTCACTTTACTCGTACCGTAATGCATGATCCCGTGTCCAACACCTTGGTCACATTGAGCTCATTGTGATGATGCATTACCGAGTGGGCCCAGAGATACCTCTCCGTCATACGGAGTGACAAATCCCAGTCTCGATCCGTGTCAACCCAACAGATACTTTCGGAGATACCTGTAATGCACCTTTATAGTCACCCAGTTACGTTGTGACGTTTGATACACCCAAGGCACTCTTACGGTATCCGGGAGTTACACGATCTCATGGTCGAAGGAAGAGATACTTGACATTGGCAAAGCTCTAGCAAAACGAACTACACGATCTTTTATGCTATGCTTAGGATTGGGTCTTGTCCATCACATCATTCTCCTAATGATGTGATCCCGTTATCAACGACATCCAATGTCCATAGTCAGGAAACCATGACTATCTGTTGATCACAACGAGCTAGTCAACTAGAGGCTC
>NW_021310354.1:0-2985 GCF_002162155.2 Triticum dicoccoides
GGAGAGGCCTCCCCGACACCTCCAGAGCCGCAGCACCCTATGACCACGAGGGCACGTCACGGCATCATCAAACCCAACCCATTCTACGACGACTACATAACGGGTGATGATGTGGAGGAGCTCGACGACGAGTTGTGCATGGTAGCGGCTGAAGAACCTGTGTCGGTGGACGCCGCGCTGACCCAGGCAGGCTGGAAGAGCGCCATGGATGCCGAGCTGGCGTCGATCCGCGGCAACAACACCTGGGAGCTCGCCACGCTCCCACCCGGCCACAAGGCCATCGGGCTCAAGTGGGTTTACAAGGTAAAAAAGGATGCAACTGGTGAGGTGGTCAAGCACAAAGCACGCCTTGTCACGAAAGGGTATGCACAGCGGCAGGGGGTGGACTTCGACGAGGTTTTCGCGCCGGTGGCGCGCCTGGAGACCGTGCGGCGGCTGCTGGCCCTCGCCGCGCACCGCGGGTGGCAGGTGCACCACATGGATGTCAAGTCGGCGTTTCTCAACGGGGACGTCGTGGAGGAGGTCTACGTGCACCAACCACCAGGCTACATCGACCCCGACGCCGAGCACAAGGTGCTCAGGCTACGCATGGCCCTGTACGGGCTCCATCAGGCACCACGCGCCTGGAATGTCAAGCTCGATGCCTCTCTGGCATCGCTCGGCTTCGAGAGGAGCAGCGTCGAGCATGCTGTGTACAAGAGGAACGGCAGCACGGCTACGCTGCTCTTCGGCGTCTACGTCGATGACTTAATCATCACCGGCACGGACGCCAACGAGATAGCCGCATTCAAGGATCAGATGCACGAGCTGTTTGAAATGAGCGATCTCGGTCTCCTGAGCTACTATTTGGGGATCGAGGTCAGGCAAGAGGCGGGCACGATCACACTCTGTCAGAAAGCCTACGCGGAGAAGATCTTGGAAGCTGCAGGCATGATGGGCTGCAATGCCTGTCACACCCCAATGCAGAACCGCCTGCAGGTGAGCAAGGCGCGAGGCGGAGACATGATGGATGCCACCAGCTACCGGAGCATCGTCGGCAGTCTCCGGTACCTCTGCAACACTCGCCCCGACATCACGCATGCCGTCGGGATAGTGAGCAGGTACATGGAGGCACCCACTGCTTCACACTGGGCTGCCGTGAGGCAGATTCTGGGCTACATGAGCGGGACGGCAGGCTACGGGTGCAGGTACGTGAAGGGCTCCACTAGCGAGCCTGTTCTGGTGGGTTTGAGTGACAGCGACTTCGCTGGAGACATTGATGACCGAAAGAGCAACACCGGCGTCGTATTCTTCCTCGACTCCGGCATCATCACGTGTACGTCTCAGAAGCAATCGATGGTGGCTCTCTCATCTTGCGAGGCGGAGTATATCGCAGCGGCGAAGGCAGGTTGCCATGCCGTCTGGTTGAGCAGGCTCCTCGCCGAGCTGACGAACAAGTCTGACGCGACGGTGAAGCTGTACGTGGACAACAAATCCACGATCGAGCTGAGCAAGAACCCAGTGCACCATGAACGAAGTAAGCACATCGACATTTGTTTTCATTACATTCGTCAGTGCATTGAGGAAGGCGTGGTGGACATTGATCATGTGAGCACAAATGAACAACTCGCTGACATCCTGACCAAGGCGCTGGGGCGCGTCAAGTTCTCGGAGATGCGACTTAAGCTCGGCGTCATGGAAGTATCAAACGGACACCAGGATTAGGGGGTGATTTGTTGACCTTGTAATCCTGGCGCCCTTGTATCTAGTTTAGGTAGTTGTTTCTTTGCTTTTCAAAACTCTACCGCATGTGCACGAGTCTGTCTGTGCCATGACCGGTTCTTTTCCTTTTAGATAGGATCGAGCTGCTGAGCGTGTATCGTGGGATAGCACGAAGTCAAGCACGCGCGGTGGCATCGCTCGGACGTGCGAGAGTGGCCGTGGGATGGCGCGGCCGCAAAGCTCGGACACGATCCGTTTCCGGTTTTCGCTATGAGGAATAAAGCAAGGCAGAAAACGCTGCATTCTTCACACGGCACAAAACCTTCTCTCGCCATTGTTGAGCCGGCAGTAGTCTAGGTTTTCTAACACTTAATTAATAGTGCTTCCCGTCTTCAGTTCGTATCCGGATTGCTAGCGCAGTGCATATCGCTAAGGGATTTGGTTTGCAATATCATGCAACGAGCAAACTCCAGTTGGCTTCTAGTGAAACTTTGACTTTTCCTATTTCTTTTTTTTTTCATTTCTCTCACTTTTCTCTTTTTATCACACCTTTTTCCGGCACCTATGCATGCATGGTACTAGTCACTCGGAAAAAACACATGTTGCCTAGTGTTTTTTCATGAGCCGATAATTTTTTTTCTTTGATACTCCCCTTAACCTAGTGTAAGCCGAGAACCTTCCAAAATACACAGCAACTGCAACCGGCAACTGCGAGCCGAGTACCCTCTAAAACCACACGGCAACTGCGAGCCTCCAGTAAGACAAGTATATCATCAAACACACACCACTTACAAAAAAAACTCGGTATATTCTGTCATGTTGTCAATCCCACTGCAATTAACAGAACAACAACGGTCTCTATAGGTCAGGTGTGCTCTAACGGCATATTCGGCTTACATAAGCCTTTTCTTTTAAAGGAAAAACCTTTTTGAAGAAAATACCAAGCATGTAAGCCGAGTGTCTGATATAACACATTTGGCTTAGTCTCGTATATTTTCTGCTCTACACTGGCCACTTCCTCTCCCCCGTAATAAAATCCACGTGGTGCACCCCACTGGCCTCTTCGCCTCAACCCATCGTCGCCACCCGCCTTTACCCCTCCGTCATAGTCGTCGACGCCGGCTCCACCGTGCCACCGCCACTACTAGGGAAACCCTAGCAGTAGCGCTGGGCTTTTGCCTACCAGTAGCATGGGTGGCCGCGCTACTACTACGTCGCTACAGCGAACTTGTAGTAGTAGCGTTGGTCTGCCCAGTGCTACTGCTATATAGCTGTAGCACGGGA
>NW_021310355.1:0-1106 GCF_002162155.2 Triticum dicoccoides
ATTTTGAGACATTTGACAAAGGATTTCGTACGCACTCAACATCATCATATCAAAGTTCTGAATCCATTCTAACAACATAATGTGGTAGTAGAACTGAACTAGGCTTGTATCCATCAAACTTATAAGGTACTACTGATTTGTAACACGTGATCCTGATAGAGAGAATAGATCCTAATTCCTTAACCCCCGGTGGAAGAATGGACTGACTCAGATCAGAATGTCATGAGATAAAGGAGTAAAAAGAGCCTTACGTTCCATCCCACAATCAATTCCCCTACATATAACTAAAGAATTTCTAGACTCAACATCGACCAGTTTGGCTTGGAGAACCTACAGGCAGTCCGGCTCTGATGCCAACGCTGTCAGGACCCCGACTCGATGTCACATCGATCTAGCCGGTAACACCTCATATCACTTTGCGGCCTCACGCATGGTATCCCCACGGGTGTCGCCTTACCTTTGCCTGGGACCGTTTGCGCCTTTCGGCTCACGTATATGATAGTGTCGCTAGCATCCATATGATAAAGAGCCCGGGCTGACATGACTAGTCGTAAACCCAAAGTGGCACAGACTTACAGGGACAGGCATCCATGACCCAGCTTCGAACGTGTCGGTCATCAGCAAGTGGGTCCGGGCTGTAGCACTGGGCTAGTAGGACTCCGGTAAACTGGGCTGTAGCGGGCTAACAGGACTCCGGTACTCAAAGCGTGACATTTCCCCGAAGGGACAGACACAGGAATGAAGAAGGACACATGCCGGCCAGCCTAAGTGTTCCAGAGCAGTAGCAAGCTACCATGGCTCAGCGGTAACACTAGGAGACATTTCCCGGTAAGAGAGGCTACTAAAGATAAACAACTAGATAGTCAGATCCCACACATACCAAGCATTTCAATCATACACACAATATGCTCGATATGTGCAAATACAACGAAGCATCACAACATGACTCTACGACACAAGTACTTTATTTAAGGCTCAGGGAGCCATACATAACATACACAAAGGTACGGGTCTCACGACCCAACATACAAGTCATACAGTCATACAAACCAGCAGCGGAAGTAACTTGTCTGAGTACAGACAACTAGTAAAATAAAAGAGGCTTG
>NW_021310356.1:0-3801 GCF_002162155.2 Triticum dicoccoides
CTAATGCCCCCCGAACCATCGACGAGCAGCTTCTGAGCATTGAAGCCTGTCTTCGTCCGGCTCACCGGCTGCTGCGCCGGCTTCAGCGTGCCGGCGCCCAGGCGGTTGCCGCCCTGTGGCAAGACATGCCGGCTCTGCGCACCGCCAGTCGGACCGCCGACTGGCTGGAAGTCGCTGCTGGCCGTCTTGAGGCTTGGAAGGGCTCCTCGGCCCGGTCCGGAGTGCGCCGGGCCTTGGAGTTCGTCAAGGCGTGGTATCCAGGGCTAGACCTGGACCGTCTGGATGCGTTCCGGTCAGAAGCCCAGGTCGAGCTGGAGGCCGTGGAGGGCACCCTTATCGAGCGTGTGGCGGCCATCACCGAGTACACGGACACCAGTGTCTTCGTTCTCGAGCGGGCTGAAGGCGGCGAGGAAGTGCTGCCAGAGTGGTTCGGTATGAACCCGGAGTATGGCGAGGACTCGGCGGAGGTGATCGACTCCAGCACCGAGGAGGAGGACGAGGCGGAGGATGGAGGTGGGGCGGAGGTGCCAGAAGACGGAGCAGGCGGCCAGCCTCAGCTCGACCGCGCCTCCAGCAACGAGCCGCGTCAAGAGAAAGTGACTACCGCTGGAGGCGACCAAACCGAGACCGCCCAACCGACTGCCCCGGCGCCTGACACCGCCGTCTCCTCCGATCCTCCGATCCCAGATGCCGCCTCCTAGGCTGCCTTTTCCTCCTCTGCTTGTATGTCTTAGTAATATTTTGAAAACTTTGTTAGATTTGAACAGTTCCACCCGCGGGGTGTATCTTGAATTTCTATTGAAGATTCGGCCAACGACCTATGTAAATATTTATCTGATTTCCGTCTTTCCTTGTTTACTGCTCTTTTAGGCCTTTCCCTTTGCCGCTTTCCTTTAGTTGCCGCCTTGCCAGTTGGACAGCCGCTCTGCGGACTGTTGCTGGGTCAAGTGCTTGGCTACTTCGGGAAGGCAAGTACTTGGCCGTTTAGAGTTTCTTTAGCAAGTCGGCTAGAAAGTGACAGGCCGACTACCCAAGAGTCGGCCGTCCTTGATAGAGGCTAAGACGGCAAGCCGACTACTCATGAGTCGGCTTTCTGCTTCAGAAATGCTGGAGGCCGTCTTACGCTATGTTCGTGCTTTAGGTCCTTAGCCATTTTCGTGTGGGCACCCGTTCTTCCTTACTCCTGCCCGCCTCACAGTCGCTCTGCGAGCTGCGGATTTGGCAGGAGGCGGATTGAGCACCACGCACTACTTGTCTGACTGCAGGAAGCTCCTCATAGCGCAAGGCTGCGAGTCCCCGGGCTGACTAGTCTAGCCCGGTGCCAAGTGGCTTGTAATGAAAGTAATGTACTCGAAGGCATAATTCTTATCATACAGATAACACAAAAAAGGCAGTCCCCGAGCTCGTCTCGGGGGGCCCAAGGTCTTAGTACTTTAATACAACACTACTAGGAAAATGGCTATAGATGGGATTGACACTAATGGCGCACCAGAAAGATGGTGCGCCATTAGTATATACTAATGGCGCACCACAATCTGATGCGCCATTAGAGTTTAAACAACTAATGGCGCACCATGCTACGGGTGCGCCATTAGTATCAAATTTTTTTTTAACTAGTGCGCCTGTCCAAACATACTAATGGCGCATCCCGGCAAAGTGCGCCATTAGTAGTTGTAACTACTAATGGCGCACCAGGCAGCAGGTGCGCCATTAGTATAGAATTTTTTTTTTAACTAGTGCGCCTATCCAAACATACTAATGGCGCATCCTGCCCAAGTGCGCCATTAGTAGTTGTAACTACTAATGGCGCACCAGGCAGTGGGTGCGCCATTAGTATAGAATTTTTTTTTCAACTAGTGCGCCTATCCAAACATACTAATGGCGCATCCTGCTTAAGTGCGCCATTAGTAGTTGTAAGTACTAATGGCGCACCACGCAAGAGGTGCGCCATTAGTAAGTGGGCAGCAACAAGATATTTGGGACAGCCTCTCCTACCCACACACTCACTTTCTCCCCACTTCATTCTCTCCACCTCCTCCTTGTCTCGGGTGCCTCCTCTTTTTCACCTCATTTCCACCATAGATTCATTCAAATTAAGTGGTTAAATTACCTTGTTTTAATAGGTAAGTAAGGGGGGAAGCTACATTTAGGTTGTTCTCCTTACAACAATGTGCACATGCACTTTTTACGGCCTAGCTAGCTCTATGTATGTTCGTGGTGTTGCATATGTTTGTGGTGTTGCATATGTGTTTGTGTTTGGAGGTGTACCGGTATTTGATATGCGATAGTTGCCAATATTTTGCCGGAATCTTGATTCATTTCCGTTTCGGCGAGAATTTTGGCATTAAGCATTCTTTTTGGTCCTATTTTTAGGGAAAGTCATGCCAAATTTTTGTTTGGTTCTAAAATATCGTTTTGCTCTACCCCGCAGGCGACCATGGTCCGCACGATGACCGAAGGCATCGTGAATAGGTTTTTGAGGTCCGCGAAGGCCGAGATGCTTCAAAAGAACGAGACGGAGATAAGATGTCCGTGTCGAAGATGCAAGCTGAAGAGCCTTATTGCGGACCCGGATTCCGGGTAGGAGCGGGACCACCTGCTGTTGCGTGGTTTCATGGATGGCTATCGGTGGCAAGGTGATGAAGATGACTACGAAGTCGTCCATGCGGGCTGGGCAAGAAATGAGGAAGGGCAGCAAGACAACCACCGCGGCTCGGGCGGGCGAGAAGACGAAGAATCCCCAGGAGATGATCACGATTGTGATGCTGTACACAGTCATCATGTAGAAGATGCAGGACATGATGATGAGGAAGATGCCGGAGTAGGCGACGGGCATGATCATGAAGATGATGATGCCGGCGGAGCAGACGACGCTGGACCATCGATGGGCTGGGTGCAGGACCCTCATATTCAAGAGCTGCTTCTCAAGCAGACGGATAACGCAAGAGCTGCCGCCCGAGAGAAAGCCAAGATGGATCAACTTGAGTTAGACGCGGTTACTCCATTGTATGAAGGATGCAGGCCCAAGGATACCCGCCTGAAAGTAACGCTCATGGCCCTGGAGATGAAGGTAAAACACAAAATGACCGACGCATGCTTCGACGAGAACATGTCATTCTGGCAAGAACGTCTTCCCAAGGGGAACAAGTGCCCGACCAGTTTGGAGGAGGCGAAGAAAATCGTGTGTCCTCTGGATTTACCGCACGTGAAATACCATGTGTGCATGAACAATTGCATCATTTATCGGGACGAGCACGCGGAGTCTAGAATATGTCCGGTGTGCGGTGTCACTCGATACAAGAAGAGGAAGAAAGCTCCTCGAAAAGTGGTGTGGTACTTTCCGATCACTCCTCGTCTGCAGCGGTATTTCGCGGATCCTAAGGTAGCAAAGCTCCTGCGTTGGCACGCGGATAGGGAGGAGAAGAAGCGAGAAGATGACGCAAATGATCCGGAGATAGATAAAAAAGACAAGATGCCGAGTCACCCTAAGGATGCGAGCCAGTGGCAAGCATTGAACTTCGAATACCCAGAATTTGAGAACGATCCAAGGAACATCGTGCTGGGCGCGAGCACCGATGGATTCAATCCGTTTGGCAGCCAGAGAAGCACACATAGCACCTGGCCTGTGTTGTGTGGATGTACAACCTTCCCCCCTGGTTGTGCATGAAGAGGAAGTACATTCACATGAGTATGCTAATTGAAGGGCCGAAACAACCAGGGAACGACATCAATCTGTATCTGGGGCTGCTGAAAGAGGAGCTTGACACGCTGTGGAAAACGCCAGCCAATACGTGGGACGCC
>NW_021310357.1:0-968 GCF_002162155.2 Triticum dicoccoides
CACATCACATAGCATACCCTGCAAAAACAAGTTAGACGTCCTCTAATTGTTGTTGCATGTTTTACGTGGCTGCTATGGGTTTCTAGCAAGAACGTTTCTTACCTACGCAAAACCACAACGTGATATGCCAATTGCTATTTACCCTTCATAAGGACCCTTTTCATCGAATCCGTTCCGACTAAAGTGGGAGAGACTGGCACCCGCTAGCCACCTTATGCACCAAGTGCATGTCAATCGGTGGAACCTGTCTCACGTAAGAGTACGTGTAAGGTCGGTCCGGGCCGCTTCATCCCACAATACCGTCGAAACAAGATTGGACTAGTAACGGTAAGCATATTGAACAACATCAACGCCCACAACTACTTTGTGTTCTACTCGTGCAAAGAATCTACGCAATAGACCTAGCTCATGATGCCACTGTTGGGGAACGTAGCAGAAATTCAAAAAATTTCCTACGTATCACCAAGATCCATCTATGGAGAGACCAGCAACGAGTAGAAAGGGAGTGGATCTACATACCCTTGTAGATCGCTAAGCGGAAGCGTTCAAGTGAACGGGGTTGATGGAGTCGTACTCGTCGTGATTCAGATCACCGATGATCAAGTGCCGAACGGACGGCACCTCCGCGTTCAACACACGTACAGCCCGGTGACGTCTCCCATGCCTTGATCCAGCAAGGAGAGAGGGAGAGGTTGAGGAAGACTCCATCCAGCAGCAGCACAACGGCGTGGTGGTGATGGAGGAGCGTGGCAATCCTGCAGGGCTTCGCCAAGCACCTACGGGAGAGGAGGAGGTGTCACGGGAGGGAGGGAGGCGCCAAGGGCTCAGGTATGGATGCCCTCCCTCCCCTCCACTATATATAGGGGCAGGGGAGAGGGGGGAGGCGCAGCCTTGCCCCCTACTCCAAGAAAGGGGTGCGGCCAAGAGGGGGGGAGGAGTCCATCCTCCCCAAGGCACCTCGGAGGTGC
>NW_021310358.1:0-1497 GCF_002162155.2 Triticum dicoccoides
TGCTTGTAAGATTTGGAGTTTGCAAAAGTAAAAATGAAGATAGTATTTCTTCACACTCATAACTGAATTAGTTTGGATTTTTACTGTATCCATTCTGAAAAAGAAATGAAAAAAGAATATGTTCGTGTACGTCATCCTCACTGCTTCCTCCATGTCCGTGTACGTCATCCTCATCATGGTCGTCCTACATCAGCAGCCAGCGTCCAACTTCGTGTTGATGGGCGCAGGTTCCCACCTTGAGGTTATGGATGAAATACCCAATTGTCCAAAGAGAACTGACTCTTTTTACTATTGCACTGCTTTTGTTTTCGTTTGTGCTCATGTTTTTGTTTTTTCCCTTTATGTGTAATATACAAAAAGGACTATGCCCATGCTTGTATGATTTGGAGTTTGCAAAAGTAAAAATGAAGATAGTATTTCTTCACACTCATAACTGAATTAGTTTGGATTTTTACTGTATCCGTTCTGAAAAAGAAATGAAAAAAGAATATTGGAGAAGTGGGGTATCGATCCCCATACCTCTCGCATGCTAAGCAAGCACTCTACCATCTGAGCTACATCCCCTTGTTGACAACCGAAAGAAGGTGAGAATGCCAAAGGCATCCGGATTAACTTTGATCCTTGGATGTCTCAATTACGAAAGACAGTGATGTGGTTCAAGCCTTCAGGTTGATAGGTAATTGGGCTATTGCGTCGAAAGGATGGAGTACTGGTGTCTTCGGATCATTGCTCGCTGAAGCGGGGCTGCAAATTATGATGGTGTTGGATCATCTCTTCGAATGACTTTGTTGTCTTTGCTGCTTGTTCTGGATGGCTAGTTCTTTCTTTCGTTATGCATATTCCTTGTCATTTGGTCATCCTCGTCTATGTCGCTCTTACTATATAATAGTTGACTCTGTTTAGAATGTCATTCTCGTCTGGATCACGAGAGTCTGAGCGCTGCAGATGGGTGCGTTTTGGTGGTGTAGCAAGACTTCTTATGAACTATCATGTCTTGCTGTTTATGTCAGTAGTAGTCACTAGTCAGTGTTTGAATGTTGTATATATCGTTGTTTAGAACTGTTTATTGTCTCGAACTACTGGTGGGCTAAAATGTTCGTGTACGTCATCCTCACTGCTTCCTCCATGTCCGTGTACGTCATCCTCATCATGGTCGTCCTACATCAGCAGCCGGCGTCCAACTTCGTGTTGATGGGCGCAGGTTCCCACCTTGAGGTTATGGATGAAATACCCAATTGTCCAAAAAGAACTGAATCTTTTTACTATTGCACTGCTTTTGTTTTCGTTTGTGCTCACGTTTTTGTTTTTTCCCTTTATGTGTAATATACAAAAAGGACTATGCCCGTGCTTGTAAGATTTGGAGTTTGCAAAAGTAAAAATGAAGATAGTATTTCTTCACACTCATAACTGAATTAGTTTGGATTTTTACTGTATCCATTCTGAAAAAGAAATGAAAAAAGAATATGTTCGTGTACGTCATCCTCACTGCTTCCTCCA
>NW_021310359.1:0-1240 GCF_002162155.2 Triticum dicoccoides
ATTTTATCCGCTTTGGGTTCGAGCTTAATCCTGAAACTTTTTCACATAAGCGTCGCAGCCCCAAACCTTTAAGAAACGACAACTTAGGTTTCTCTAAACCATAATTCATACGGTGTCATCTCATCAGAATTACGTGGTGCCCTATTTAAAGTGAATGTGGTTGTCTCTAATGCCTAACCCATGAACGATAGTGGTAATTCGATAAGAGACATCATGGTACGCACCATATCCAATAGGGTGCAACTATGATGTTCGGACACACCATCACATTATGGTGTTCCAGGCGGTATTAATTGCGAAACAATTTCCACAATGTCTTAATTGTGTGCCAAAACTCGTAACTCAGATATTCATCTCTATGATCATATCATAGACATTTTATCCTCTTGTCACAATGATCTGCTACTTCACTCTGAAATTACTGAACCATTCGATAATTCAGACTTGTGTTTCATCAAGTAAATATTCTCAACATCTACTCGAATCATCTGTGAAGTAAGAACATAACGATATTCACTGCATGCCTCAGCACTCATTGGACTGCACACATCAAAATGTGTTACTTCCAACAAGTTGCTATCTTGTTCCATCTTATTGAAACCGAGGCTTTTCTGTCATCTTGCCTATGTGTTATGATTTGCATATCTCAAGTGATTCAAAATCAAGTGAGTCCGAACGGTCCATTTGCATGGAGCTTCTTCATGCATATATACCAATAGACATGGTTCGCATGTCTCAAACTTTTCAAAAATGAGTGAGTCCAAAGATCCATCAACATGGAGCTTCTTCATGCGTTTTATACCATTATGACTTACATGGCAGTGCCACAAGTAAGTGGTACTATATTTACTATCTTATATCTTTTGGCATGAAAATGTGTATCACTATGATCGAGATTCAATAAACCATTTATTTAGGTGCAAGACCATCGAAGGTATTATTCAAATAAATAGAGTAACCATTATTCTCCTTAAATGAATAACCGTATTGCGATAGACATAATCCAATCATGTCTATGCTCAACGCAAACACCAATCTCGGTGGTAGAGGGAGCGTGCGATGCTTGATCACATCAACCTTGGAAACACTTCCAACACATATCGTCAGCTCACCTTTAGCTAGTCTCCTTTTATTTCGTAGCTTTTTATTTCGAGTTACTAACACTTAGCAACTGAACCGGTATCTTAATACCCTGGTGCTACTAGGAGTACTAGTAAAGTACACATTAACATAATGTATA
>NW_021310360.1:0-1154 GCF_002162155.2 Triticum dicoccoides
TCTAGCTTGGGTAAAGCCCCTTTTGAAGTTCTCTATGGACGACGGTGTCGAACACCCCTTAACTGGTCAGAGACCAGGGAAAGACAATTCTTTGGCCCGGATATGATTCAGGAAGCAGAAGAACAAGTTCGTATCGTTCGTGAAAAGTTGAAAACAGCCCAATCTCGTCAAAAGAGTCAATATGACCGAAAACATAAGGCTATGACTTTCGAGGTTGACGAGAAGGCTTATCTTCGGGTCACCCCTCTGAAGGGAACCCATCGTTTCGGTATCAAAGGCAAATTGGCTCCTCGTTACATTGGACCTTTTCGCATTCTCGCCAAACGAGGAGAAGTTGCCTACCAGTTGGAACTACCTCCGCACCTCTCCAGAGTCCACGATGTCTTCCATGTTTCTCAACTCAGGCGTTGCTTCTCGGATCCTATCCGGGGAGTGGACCACGAAACGCTTGATCTCCAAGATAATCTTACATATCGAGAGTACCCCATTCGTATCCTCGATCAGGCCGAACGTACCACCCGACGTCATAATATCAAGTTTCTCAAAGTTCAATGGTCGCACCATTCTGAGGATGAAGCAACTTGGGAAAGGGAGGATCGTCTTCGACTCGAGTATCCCGCCTTCTTCCCGGAGAAACCCAAATCTCGGGACGAGATTCTTTTGAGTGGGGGTGAGTTGTCACATCCTGGTTAGCCATGCATTAGAGTGTTGCATCATGTCTACTTTTTCATCAGAAACTTGAAATGGGGATGACAGAACCCCCAGTCCCCTCTGAAACCAATTAGGGTTTACTAAAAACATTTTCAATGAACCTGAAATGCCCTTCTAAAATGCCCATCATTTTTGTCTTGGTTCAGAACCTCTGCCAAAAGTGGTGCACATTTTCCTAGGCCATCCTAGGGTTTTTGAATTAAATCATAAATATTTGAATTTGGGCATTTAAAGTTATATAAAATATTTAAATGCTCAAATATCTCCAAACTAAAATGTTTCATGTTGGAAATAATCCAACTATGGACCAGGAGTAATTTGGTGATTTTAGGAGTTGTCTAAGTATTTTATTTAATTCAACAAAGTTGCAGAAGTATTAAAAAAAGAACAGAAACAGAAAGAAAAAGGGAAAACTTACCTGGCGCCACCACAGGCCCACCAGC
>NW_021310361.1:0-1020 GCF_002162155.2 Triticum dicoccoides
ACTTTCGAGGTTGACGAGAAGGCTTATCTTCGGGTCACCCCTCTGAAGGGAACCCATCGTTTCGGTATTAAGGGCAAATTGGCTCCTCGTTACATTGGACCTTTTCGCATTCTCGCCAAACGAGGAGAAGTTGCCTACCAGTTGGAACTACCTCCGCACCTCTCCAGAGTCCACGATGTCTTCCACGTTTCTCAACTCAGGCGTTGCTTCTCGGATCCTATCCGTGGAGTGGACCACGAAACGCTTGATCTCCAAGATAATCTTACATATCGAGAGTACCCCATTCGTATCCTCGATCAGGCCGAACGTACCACCCGACGTCATAATATCAAGTTTCTCAAAGTTCAATGGTCGCACCATTCTGAGGATGAAGCAACTTGGGAAAGGGAGGATCGTCTTCGACTCGAGTATCCCGCATTCTTCCCGGAGGAACCCAAATCTCGGGACGAGATTCTTTTGAGTGGGGGTGAGTTGTCACACCCTAGCTAGTCATGCATCAGAGTGTGTGTGCATCATGTTTAAAATTCCATTTAATTTGAATTGGGGATTTGTGAAACCCTCAGAATCATTTCTAAAAATGACCCAAATAAAAATTTCTCCAAAAGGGTCCAAGAAAATGCTCATGTTGCTCTCTGAAAATATTGGACAGAGATAAAAATCAAACCAATATTTTTAAGAGCTCATAGGTATTATTTTGGGCATTTGGAATTAATGCATAAATATTTGCATTGGAAATATATTAGTTATATATATTAATATATGTCCAAAAATTATGCCACCTGTTGGGGAGCTCTGGAATAATATATCTAGCTCCTGCAAAAATTGGCATAAGGTTATAAAATGATTTAATATTTTATTTAAATCAAAACAAATGTCAGAAATTAGAAAACAGAAATAAATAAAAGGGAGGACCTTACCTGGGCCTTTTACCTGGCGCCTCTGGCCCAGCCAGCTGGCCGGCCCAGCCCACCTCCTCCTCTGTCGTCTTCGTCCTCGACAGAGGGAGGGGAGTGTGCCCGG
>NW_021310362.1:0-2610 GCF_002162155.2 Triticum dicoccoides
AAAAATTATAGATACGTTGGAGACGTATCAAGAGCGTAGCTGGCAGGACCTTCATACTGCTTTGGAGGCATGCCGTCTTTTTCGTGCAAACGTTGCAGGTCCTCCCGTGCCTCCGGTGTATCTTTTTTCTTCCCATACACGCCTAAGAAGCCTAGCAAGTTCACGCAAAGGTTCTTCATCACGTGCATCACGTCGATTGAAGAGCGGACATCTAGGTCTTTCCAGTAGGGTAGGTCCCAAAATATAGATTTCTTCTTCCACATGGGTGCGCGTCCCTCAGCGTCATTCGGAACAGATAGTCCGCCAGGACCCTTTCCAAAGATTGCATGTAAATCATTGACCATAGCATGGCGGGCTTCTTCTGGTGATCTGCCTCGCCTTTGAAATGCTTGCCTTTCTTTCGACATTGATGGTTGGTCGGAAGAAATTGACGATGGCCCAGGTACACATTCTTACTGCATTTGTCTAGGTATATACTTTCGATGTCAACTAAATAGTGCGTGCATGCGTGGTATGCCTTGTTTGTCTATCCTGAAAGGTTACTGAGAGTGGGTCAATCGTTGATGGTTACAAATAGCAACACATGTAGGTTAAATTCCTCTTATTTGTGCTCATCCCACACACATACACCGTTTCCATTCCACAGCTGTAGAAGTTCTTCAAGTAATGGCCTTAGGTACACATCAATGTCATTGCCGGGTTGCTTAGGGCCTTGGATGAGAACTGTCATCATAATGAACTTCCGCTTCATGCACATCCAAGGAGGAAGATTATACATACATAGAGTCACGGGCCAGGTGTTGCGATTGCTGCTCTACTCCCCGAAAGGATTAGTGCCATCCACGCTTAAACCAAACCATACGTTCCTTGGGTCACCTGCAAACTCGGCCCAGTACTTTCTCTCGATTTTTCTCCATTGTGACCTGTCAGCGGGTGCTCTCAACTTCCCGTCTTTCTTACGGTCCTCTCTGTGCCATCGCATCAACTTGGCATCCTCTTCATTTCTGAACAAACATTTCAACCATGGTATTTTAGGAGCATATCACATCACCTTCGCAGGAACCCTCTTCCTAGGGGGCTCGCCGTCAATATCACCAGGGTCATCTCGTCTGATCTTATACCGCAATGCACCGCATACCGGGCATGCTTTCAAATCCTCATACGCACCGCGGTAGAGGATGCAGTCATTAGGGCATGCATGTATCTTCAGCACCTCCAATCCTAGAGGGCATACGACCTTCTTTGTTGCGTACATACTGTCGGGCAATTCGTTATCCTTTGGAAGCTTCTTCTTCAATATTTTCAGTAGCTTATCAAATCCTTTGTCAGACACAACATTCTCTTCCTTCCACTATAGCAATTCCAGTACGGTACCGAGCTTTGTGTTGCCATCTTCACAATTGGGGTACAACCCTTTTTTGTGATGCTCTAACATGCGATCGAACTTCAGCTTCTCCTTTTGACTTTCCCATTGTGTCCTTGCATCAACAATGACCCGGCGGAGATCATCATCATCGGCCACATCGTCTGGTTCCTCTAGATCTTCGGCAGCTTCCCCCGTTGCAGCATCACCGTATTCAGGGGGCACATAGTTGCCATCGTCCTCTTCTTCTTCGTTGTCTTCCATCATAACCCCTAATTCTCCGTGCTTGGTCCGAACATTATAGTGTGGCGTGAAATGCTTATAAAGCAGGTGGGTGTGAAGGATTTTCTGGTCAGAGTAAGACTTCGTATTCCCACATATAGGGCATGGACAACACATAAAACCATTCTGCTTGTTTGCCTCAGCCACTTATAGAAAATTATGCAGGCCCTTAATGTACTCGAAGGTGTGTCTGTCACCGTACATCCATTGCTGGTTCATCTGCGTGCATTATATATAATTATGTGTGTCAAAAACCATTACAGATTCACATGGATAGATAAGTGACCAAATTAATAGAAGTTCATCATCACATTAAAACCAAAGTACATACATAGTTCTCATTGAACAACATATAGCTCTCCAGAGCATCTAATTAAACCATACATTGGAACTATGTAAAACCTTTCAATGCAACAACAAATGCGATCATAACCACAACCAAGGTAACAATTGATCCAACGGCATAATGATACCAAGCCTCGGTATGAATGGCATATTTTCTAATCTTTCTAATCTTCAAACGCATTGCATCCATCTTGATCTTGTGATCATCGACGACATCCGCAACATGCAACTCCAATATCATCTTCTCCTCCTCAATTTTATTATTTTTCCCTTCAAGTAATTTTTTTCTTCTTCAACTAAATTTAACCTCTCAACAATAGGGTCGGTTGGAATTTCCGGTTCACATACCTCCTAGATAAATAAAATCTATGTCACGTTGGTCGGCATAATTGTCATAAACAATAAATGAACCAAATAGTTATAAAAGATAATATATACCACATCCGAATCATAGCCAGGACGAGGGCCGACGGGGGTGGATACCAAAACCATCGCACTATAATAACAAGCTATAATAAAAGTAAGAAAAATAGACAAGTATATATCTAAAGTAAGAACTTTTTTCTTTCAGAAAGAAAATATGAACAAGAGGCTCACCACGATGGTGCCAGCGACGAGAT
>NW_021310363.1:0-917 GCF_002162155.2 Triticum dicoccoides
GTCGCCCTGGACTCCGTCCGCAACGCCACGCAGCCCCTGGCCCTTCTCACTCCCTCTGGACCGCTCCCCCTCCCCTGGCTCTCTCTTTCCCTCTCTTCCTGTGATCCCCGAACGCACCTGGGAGCGCCGCTCGCCGTAGCCATGACCACCTCACCCCCTCCCCTCTCCGACGTGCTCCCGAGCTCCTGCACCTCGTCGCCAACCCCCTCACCGAGCCACGTGACCGGAAGGGCCCCGAGCAGCCGCCATCGTCATCATCCCCAAGCTTCGGCCCGGCGCCGTTCTCCGTCGAATTCGGCCACTCCGGCGCGCCCCCGAGCCCACTGACCCTCCCTACAGCTCCGCGGTGAGCCTCTGTGCAGAACCCCTCTCTCTCCCCTCGTGTTTGCGAGCCCTAGGCCATAGTTCCGTCGAGACCGAGACCTCACCGGTGCCGGACTTGTCGCCGTCGTCGTTTTGGTTCACCTTCGTCCAAACCGAGCACGCAGACGTACTCAGAGCACTCCCAGGAGCCCGTAGCGCCCACCAACCCCTCCTCCCATGCACCATAGCGCCGGTCCCGCGAACCCCCGAGCTCCGGCCGCCGCCGGGGTCGATACCGCGCTCAACTCCGGCCACCCCACGCCCTCTCGTGGCTCCCCCTAGATGCGCGGGAGCACGGGCTTCCTCCTGGTGCCCTCAGGGTGCCCAACCGCAGCCTGTAGTGCCAACCCGAGCTACTCCGGCGAGGTTCCGCCGTCGCCGTGGTCGCCGGCGTCACTCGCCGACGTGGCCACTTAATTAGGGCGTAAACACCTCGCTAATCACCCACTAGAGCCACTGCCAAGTGGGCCCCCGTGCCTAATTAATTAGTTTAACCTCTCTGTTTAGATTAGTACTAATTTTGTGGGCCCCATAGGTCAGTTTGACCTGGCCCC
>NW_021310364.1:0-2825 GCF_002162155.2 Triticum dicoccoides
GGCTAAGATTTAAAAGATGTAACGTAATACAAAAAATATTATGTACAAATAGTTTGACCTGTCACGTATAGTTCAATGTGTCTTTCGTTTCAGGGAAGAGGGAGTCCATAGCTTACATGGGTGCTGCAACAGAAAAAAAGATCTACAGCCCACTAAGGAAAGTGTCCAATATATAGTAAAAAGGAAGCATGGACTAAAAAAAGTAAAAAAGAGGAAGCGTCCAATACGGAAAAACAAAAGAAGAGTCCGGCAGCTAACCCCCCACGCAAAGATAAACGCCCTAGCACGTGAAAAGAAAAAAACAGTCTGGACTCCTATTTGATGTGTCCTGTAGGTTCTAAAAAAATAGTAGCTCTACCAAATAGATAGTTCGAACATAAGCATCCTATCAAATACAGTCCGGACTGCTTAGTGCGTCATGTTTAATTCAGACAGTTTCACAAAAAGAATAGCTCTACCAAGTAGATTTGCACTTCTACAAATCAAACTTATAGTGACGACAATGAACATTTTTATCTAATGAAGTATCTCTCTTCGCATTCTTTTTTAAAATAAAGCATGCCTCGGATACAATTGTTTAGAACATAGTGCAGACACACACGCTCATATATACGCACATACACGTGTCTGTATAAACGCACGCACGTGCACCCCACCCCTAACCACCCAATCACATGTTGATTCGCACCTACTACAGAATTTTAACTATAATAAATCATGCATGGACAACAAAGTCCCAAAATATGTGCGCTTAGTGTCAACAATTTATATTCTATCATCATGTTGCGTATAACAATACCATGTAGACATATGTTGCATGGCCATGCCAGGTAACCAAAGAGGTGCAGCCGTGCCAACAAAGATCTGGATACCAGCAAAAGAATCAAGACTTATGCATAACACCAGGATATTTTTCCTAAAAAAACAGCAGGATCATAAACAGACCACTAGCCCGCCATATTTCATAGAAATACAAACGCATACAAAGGGATCACTTTGAACTCTAGGAAAAAATTCAACAGACACATGCATGGACATGTATATAAATTGTCTAACAGTCAAATACCTATAAAAGGGAGACGCTCATGTCCCAATTAAAGTAAAAAAATAAAAGTAAAAAAATAAAAGTAAAAAACTGAGCCATCAAAAGATACTACTAATCAGCGAGGCATCTCTCGCTGCAATCGTTGGCCCATTTTCATTCACGTTGCAACCAACTAGCTTGGCCAAATGGATGCGTAAACTGGATTGGTTGGCTAAGTGATATTATTTTAAGAAATCTTTAGTGTTTTTTTTGCGGGTAATCTTTAGTGTTTTGTATTCGCAGGAAATTATTTAGGACGTTAATTTAAGAGAATTTGAGGTGCTAAGATGGTTTTTCCAAAATAGTTATTTAGGATGCTAATGTAAAAGTACGAGAGCCAATAAAATGTTTTCTTAGTAGTTGTTCAAAGATATGCTCATCATGCATAATCCATAGGAAAAACGACCATATATACTTATCTATAAATAATATATGTGCAGAGATGCACCATAAAAAGTGTTGACGTTGATAAGCGATGGTGACCGGACACCTTTATGGCATAGGCTAAATGAAGGTTGATGACTGAGGAAAAAAATGAAAGGGTTGAGTAAGCCTTTTGTTGGAATATGCAAATGAGTATAAAATATGAGAATTTAGAAACACACGTTTCTGAGTGGACGAGTTTGCAAAAGCTACACAATAATTAAATTCAAAAGTGTGTTTTGCTTCTTGACCTAGAAATTGGGATGGCTACACAGATGATGGGTATATAAAGACCAAATATTTAAAAACAATTACTATTATTCCTGTAAATAATCTATATCTATACCTACCTCTACTAATTACCGACTTCCTAGAAATTCCTACGTTAATTAGATCTTACGAGCCGTTCATCTGGTGGGACCGAATTATTACGGTGTAGATTAAATCAGACGATTCTTAGAAAAAAACAGTTGTCAGGCTTTTCTCAATCGCTAAAACATAATTTTGAAAATCCCATCTCATCTATCTAAAGCTTCGTGGCGTTTCCAGCAAAAAAAAAACTTCACATCATTGAAGTAAATACAAGCAATTGATCTCACGTTAACCTCTTATAGTCTATCTCTATATAGTGCAATAATCCTAACTCCTCACGTCTCCATAAAAAAATTCTCCCATACAAAGAAGAAAAAAGAAGTCCTTCCGTAAGCCTGCCTTATAGTCTATCTCTATATCCTGCAACAATCCTACCTCCGCACGTCCGTGTAAAAAGAAAGCTCCGTCCTAAAAAATCCTCCCGTGGACCAGTTTAAAGTAAGGAGAAATAATAAAAACTCCTTTCGTAAACCAATCTGTCTGTCAAAGCCATGACCCCATTTCTTCAATCGAGATTGGAGCATGTGTTTCCTCACGGCAATTGCATGAGATCCGATTTAGCAGCCACAACTACTCTCTTCCGATGTCCGGTGCACGCGAGCTAGGGTTCGCACAATGGTCTTATTTCGCTGCGGTGCTGCCGGGCACTAGGCCCTCCTTTGTCTGGACGTGTAAACCAAGAGCCTACAGCTGTCGTTGCACAAGACAAAAGAGCCAGCAGCGACATGTTGAGATGATCGCTTCATGTGTTAGAATTCAATAGTTAAGTTCTGGATTTTGCTTCTTTATTGCCCTTGCAGGTATAATTATGGTAGTACCAACTTGATGCAATTTTGTGAGGCTTTGTCATCCGGCTCCTACAAATAACAGAGGTTTCATGGAGTCAGAGACTAGCGTCTCAAGTAATATCGCCGGTACCTGCTGACATTGCCGGATTACACATCAA
>NW_021310365.1:0-2373 GCF_002162155.2 Triticum dicoccoides
CACAATTTGCAGCCAACTTTTCTTTCTCTAACAGGCTAAGTTGAACATATTGCGAGCCATTGATCTACAACGGTAAACACAAGATTCACTTTAGACATTGTTCATAATTATGTTGCACTAGTGCTTAAACAAATTTTAATATAAAGTGCACTCCCACTCAAATCAATATCTCTCATAATTGAAAGTGACTGATTTAAGACCCTGATCTCGTTCATAGTCATTGATGTGGATATCAATAATGACGTGAATCGTGGCCGGTAGGCAATCTTTTGCAGATCGTATCTCCATATGAATCTTGTTCATCTTTTGATGCTCCGTGCTCTGAACTCAGAACCATTCCACCAGAACTTCAAGACAGCCAAGTGCTATTTGCTTGCTCGGTCTGACCTTGCCTGCCTTACACTCCATGATTCGTTTGTACTCATGTGGACATGACGCACGTCATAAACCACATGTTATAAATGGTTGCAACACTGGGAAGAGCACCTTTTAACTTGATATTTTCAGTGAGAGATCACCCTAATAATCATCTACTATGCAATCAAAGGGTGCAAACAATAAAGGGAGAAATATCTCAGGCAATTCATAATAGCATGATATGGTATCGCCCTGGGCACCGGGAAGTCTTCACGGTCTTCTTGAATCTTCAGTTGAAACGTTGCAGTGGTGGCAGAAAATTTGTTGCCATGGCAGCCGTATAAAAACATTGTCGTGGCGGCAATTTCAGAAAACGTTGCCATGGCGACCGTTTCAAAAAAGTTGTTGTGTCACCAATTTTAGAAAACATTGTCGTGGCACAAAAGTTTCAGCACCTCCTCCTTGCGTTTGGTGAAGCTCTGGGTTGTTCGTGTGTACTGGCCACCATCACCTATAACCTATAGGATCTCTCTACATCTATTGCATTAAAGTGGTAATCCTGTGTCTCCAGACATCATGATGTGACACTAATAGAGGCGGAGGTGTCCCGTCTTTCGATGAGATGGTGGATTTCGCTTTGGTGGAAGTCGACTTTGACGATCCGACTACGAACGTGCGAGGACGTCGCGCCTTAGCAATCGCTAAACCAACTCCGAGAGGTTATTGACCACGCCGGAGCACGATCAACCTGACCACGAGGGTCTGTTTCCTGCGAGCAAACGAAGAACAAGCAAGAAACTAGGATTGCAATCTGGATATTGCGAATATAAGATGAAAGCTTTATTGATCAAGGTGGGGTTCTGTGACGCCTTTGTCTGGTCGTTGAACACAAACGAAGTACGCGAAGTTGCAGCTATGGCGAACTTTTAATCTAAACAAAACCCAAAGTCTAAACGATGCCCTAAGGGCTGTATATATGGAGGAAGAGGGGGGAATTTCGTGGCCCTTGGTGGAGGGGTCCGAAATCAACCATATCTCTTGTTTCCCCACACATACGGACTCTAAAAATAGCGTATACTTATGTATTTCGAAATTACATGGGCCTGGCCCAATAATAAGGTGACGCAGCACCTAAAATAGCCTCGGGACGAAATTTATGAAGTGGCATCTTGTATATTTCGTCCAAGGCTTCATGCACCCATTATGGTGGCTTCAAAGTCCTGAAATCATCACTTGTAACTTCGTTCTTGTTCCCCTTGCGCATGCCATCATCTCCATGCTTGTTCTTGCTCCAATGTTCATCCTTCTCCAAGCTAGGCCCTTCATTTGTAAGCAAAACAAATGTATCCAATTTAGGCAGCATCATATTCTCATGAACATTAGAATCATTACCAAGAAACGGAAGTACCTGGTAATTTAGTTGGCGTGCACGAGCTCTAGTAATTGGTCCAGTATGTATAGCAGCAGGGGCTGTGGGTGTAACAATTGTATTGATGTCCTCATCATCCTCCCCTTCTTGAAATGAAGTCGTCCTCGACGAAAGTTCATCTTCCTCACCCAAATAAAGCTTCAAATCTGCAATGTTAAAAGTGGGACTAACCCCAAAATCTGCAGGCAGCTCAAGTTTATATGCATTATCATTTATTTTCTCTAACACCTTAAAGGGACCATCAGCACGTGGCATTAGCTTTGATTTGCGCAAATCAGGAAATCTATCCTTACGCAAATGTAACCAAACAAGATCTCCAGGTGCAAACACAACATGTTTTCTACCCTTATCTCCAGCAAGTTTATATTTAGCATTCATACGCTCAATGTTTTCCTTAGTTAACTCATGCATTTTTAAAATCAATTCAGCATGTTGTTTAGCATCAAAATTAACCTTCTCCGAAGATGGAAGAGGCAACAAATCAATAGGTGCACGAGGTAGGAAACCATACACAACTTCAAAAGGGCACATCTTAGTAGTAGAATGCAATGAACGATTATAAGCAAATTCAATATGAGGCAAGCATT
>NW_021310366.1:0-4020 GCF_002162155.2 Triticum dicoccoides
GTGTTGGAAACTTTTGAAAGCATTTTCTTCATGCTAGCTCATGAAGTACTTGTTTGATGAAAGGAGTGACTTCCTTTGATTCACGTGCATTTTGATGTAAGTTGCCGTCGTGAATTCGAGAAAGTTTGTTTTTGCTCCTTTGGAATCATCCCAAGTCGGTCATGCACGTGCGAAGAATTCTGTGGTCTGTTAGACTGATCATCTTCATTCCATATGTATATCCTAGCACACCAAGCCACTGATTGACTCGTTCAAGGAAAAGAAGTCTATGCTTGGGATCTAATCCATGGACTTGCGTAAAGACTTCGATATCCTCGATGATGGCTCCCAACCAGAACTCGGTAGTGTTTTATTGTAAGACTACCATGTGGGCATGCTTGTCTGGAACAACGTGTTCACATGTTTGTAGCAGAACCAGCTCATGTTTTGGAGCTTGCTATCGTAGTTCATTTCCTGAGAATATCGCAACGTCATCTCGTCGATTTGTGTTGCAAACTTTCATTTTTCTTCCTAGACTCGATGAGTCTGGAATATCCTGACACCAACCAGATCTGAGTCTCAGGCAGATATGATGGTTGGAATATTTCCCAAGAACTATAATATTGTTCCTTCGATAACCGGTAAAGTGGATGTCGTGGCCAACACACCCAGCCGGAAGACCTATTATTGTAGTATCTTGTTTGAGGAAGTTGGCCACCCCCCCATAAGGATTTCGTAGGATTTACCTCCGTAACTGTTCCTTATGGATTCTATTGCTCCCGAAGTCCGACCTTTACTTGATGTTCTAGTTATCAAACCATATCTATGGGTGGATTACGCTAGCACATCAAGGAGAACATTAGAAGCGGAGTGCTAAATGTCTCTCGGTCGATCATCTAGATTTTGTTTCCTTGGCCTCGCTAGGGTGAAATCTGAGTTGATGTTATCTTCCTATGCACCTGCATCGTCCATCGTTGTTCATCATGGTCGTATGTTGTGTTGCCAGGATCCTTGACACGGATGTTGGTAAAACCTTGATGAATATGGAAATGCTCAAGTTCTTGAGAGCACGCACAAGCGCTAGGTGTTATCATCGGCACTAACTGGGTTTGCTCTCAGTTTCCTCGGCAATGCTATGATCTTTTCAAACAGTGAATTCACTCTCTGTTGTTGGGTTCTTCCCCAGTTACCAGAATCATTCCCAGCATTTGCATTTTGTTCCTAGCTTGCACCGCCAATGTGCCATTCTACCATGGGTCTCTTCCATCTCCGGTGATAAGCAAATTCATCCATTACGTTGTCTTCAACAAGGTAATCCACATCATCCAAGTCCAAGTATGCCATTCTACCGACCCCGCCAATCGATTGCTGTGATTGGCCTTAGGCTGATATAGAGAGTCTCAATGATCTCTATATCAAAGGTAATTCTTTTTGCCACTTAAGATAATAATCTACGAATCACCCTTCTCCAGGTTGTTTCGTCGTGGTATCATGGCAATTCAACTCCTCGCTACGTTGACAACCGATCGCCACATTCTTAAGCCTGGAATTGTTGTCTACCTAGTGAACCTCGTCACCTGCTCCACTCCATCCCTCTAGAGGGATGCTTCGTCTCTCAGCTCGAGAGATGTTGCTATGTCTCATTCCGTGAGTTGTTCGATCTTCGAGAAGATCGACCCTTCTAGAGTCTCCTTCTTCCCTCCATGTCATGTGAGAGGATTTCTCAGAGCAAGACCTCGAGTCAAAGATGGTGATCGAATCAACGTTCCTATGAAGTGCAACCTGGATCGTGAAGATTGTGCTAGTTTGCGTTCCCCCTTCACCCTACCCTACGCTTGAATCTCGAGACGAGATTCTTGTTTAGTGGGGGTGAGTTGTCACATCCCTAGCTTCTGGTAATGCTCTAGGCTAGCTTCATGTGTGCATCATGTTTAAATTCTGAAATTTGAACTGAGGGAAATTGGAAGCCTCAAAACTTAAATAAAAGAGGGGCAAAAACCCTAGAAATCTCATTCATTGCTCCAAAATGCTCTTCTTAAATGTTTGATAATTTTTGGTAAGGGTTCTGGTCCCAACTAAAATATTGAACATTTTTAAGGAATTATTTTTGGGACTTTGGATTTAATTCATTAACTATTTGAATTTGAATTATATTCATATAATTAGAATATAATTTCAAATACCCCTGAAATATTTTATAAGCCTTTGGAAAGTCCATCTAGCAATATAAAATATTCAGAGGAGTTTTTGGCATTGTTTGAATTATTTTTAAATTCAAAACAGTGGCAAAATAAATTAAATAAAACAAAACAGGAGAAAAAAATAAATAAATAAAAAGAGCAAAGCTTACCTGGCGCTTACCTGTCCAGCCCAGCCGGCCCAGCTCCCCCAGCGGCCCAGCCCGCCACCGCTACCCCCCCTGTCGCCTTCCTCCTCTGCCAGGAGGACGGGCACGCGCCCGGCGCGCGCGGCCACGTGCCCCGGCCACCTCCTCCCTGCCTGGCTGCCTCCTCCTCCCCTGGTCCCTCCCGCGACGCCACGCAGCCCCCGACCCCCTCTCACTTCTCCTTCACTCTCCCGCGTCCTCATCCTCTCCCCGGAACACTCTCCCCCTCCTCTATTCTCCTCACCCGAATGGAGCCCGTCGCCGCTGACCAGCGCTCGCGCGGCCACAGCCACCGTCTCGCCTCCCCGACGCCTCCCAAAGCTCCGCTATTCCGCCCCCGTCCTCCTCGTCGTCTCACGCGACCAGAAGGGCCCCGAGCAGCCGCCATCGCCATCGTCTTCAAGCTTCGGCCCCGGCACCCTTCTCCGTCGATTCGGCCACTCCGGCGCGCCCCCGAGCCCACTAACCCTCCCTGCAGCTTCGCGGTGAGCCGCTGACCCGTTCCCCTCTTCTTCCCATGCCGTTTGGCCGCTCTAGCCATTGCTTCCGCCGGATCCGAAGCTCGTCGCCGCCGTGCCTCGTCACCGTCGTGGTCAGAGCCACCGTGGCTCAAAGTCGGGCACACCACCGTGCTCCAAACCTCACCAGGAGCACGTAGAACCCACCAGCTTCCCCTCCCGAGCACCACAACGCCAAACCCGCAGGTGCCCAAACTCCAGCCGTCGCCTTGGAGCTCGCCGCCGTCGACTCAGGCCACCCCAGCTCCCCCCGTTCGCTCCATTAGATGCGCTGCTTTGCCAGCTAGCCGTAGCCACAAACCACGAGTAAAACGGCGCCCTGTAGCGCAAACCCGACGCGGACGCCGCCGCGATCTGAGGTTGCCGGCGGTTAAACGCCGGCAGCTGACGTGGCGCTGATTTAGTTAGCACTAATGACCACGCTAAACACCCCCACAGCCACTGACAGTGGGCCCCACCCCTGGTCAAACCCCAGTCTGCGCTGGGTTTGACCGGGATTAGCTCCTGTGTCACTGACGTGTGGCCCCCACACGTCAGGTTTGACCTGGGGCGCCCAGTTGACCCTGCTGACGTCACTGTGACGTGGGGCTGACGCAATAAGTATTTTCTGGATTTAAAAATAATCAGGAAATTCCAGAAAATAGCTAAAACTTCAATAAATCATAGAAATTCAACCGTAACTCCAAATTAAATAATTTATATATGAAAAATTATCAGAAAAATTCAAGGAATCCATCTGTACCATTTTCATGCATGTTTGAACAATGTTTGTCCTCTGTTTTGGACAAAACAAATAAATGGCATTTAAATAATCACATATGGAGTTTGAATTTGAATCTTGGATTGAAACCAACTTCATTTAATTTGGTTTTAGTTGCATTAGCTCAAAACACATTCATTTTTGCCATGTCATGATCATGCATCATATTGCGCATTGCATTGATTGTGTTCCCTTCTGTGTTGCCGGTATTTGTCCCCTCTCGATAGACGTGATACCGATGATGTGATCGTTGACACTGATGAAGACTCAATGTTATCTTCAGAAGTGCCAGGCAAGCAAAACCCCCTTGTTCATTCCGATACAATCCTACTCTCTCGCTCCTGCTCTCTTTTACTGCATTAGGACAACACCGATTC
>NW_021310367.1:0-813 GCF_002162155.2 Triticum dicoccoides
TTAATCATGGAAACCACTTCGGGACCCCAAAACAGTGAGTAATAATTCAAGAAATGGGCCAGAATCGGCCAAAACTGCAAGTGTTGATCACCGACACGTAAGCGCACCTTGGGTTTCAACAACTATGGAAATCGCTTCGGGACCCCATAAAACAGTGAGTAATAATCCAAGAAACGGGCCAGAATCGGCCAAAACTGCCAGTGGAGATGTCCGACACGTAAGCGCAAGTTGGGGTTCAACAACTATGGAAATCGCTTCGGGATCCCTAAACAGCGAGTAATAATCTAAGAAACGGGCCAGAATCGGCCAAAACTACCAGTGTTGATGGCCGAGACGTAAACGCACCCAGGGTTCGTTAATCATGGAAAACACTCCGGGACCCCTAAACAGTGGGTAAGAATCCAAAAAATGGGCCAGAATTGGCTAAACTGCCAGGGTTGATGACCGACACATAAGGGCACCTTGGCGTTCAACAACTATGGAAATCGCTCCGGGGCCCCAAAATAGTGAGTAATATTCCAAGAAACGGGCTAGAATCGTCCAAAATTGCCAGTCCTCATGACCGACATGTAAGCGCACCTTGGGGTTCAACAACTATGGAAATCGCTTCTGGACCCCAAAACAATAATCCAAGAAACGGGCCAGAATGGGCCACACCGCGAGTGTTGATGACCGACACGTAAACGCACCCCAGGGTTCGTTAATCGTGGAAATCACTCTGTGACCCCAAAACAGTGAGTTATAGACCATGAAACGGGCCAGAATCGGCCAAAACTGCCATTGTTGATGACCGACATGTAAGTGCACCTTGGG
>NW_021310368.1:0-5201 GCF_002162155.2 Triticum dicoccoides
CGAGTGGGAGGATTGCTCTCCACTTGGAATGTTTTTAACTTAGGCGATTACGGGCTCGCAGCTAAGCCCCCCGAGTGGGAGGATTGCTCTCAACTTGGAATGTTTTTAACTTAGGCGATTACGAGGTTGCAGCTAAGCCCCCGAGTGGAAGGATTGCTCTGCACTCAGAATTTTTTTAACTTAGGCGATTACGGGGTCGCAGCTAAGCCCCCGAGTGGGGGGATTGCTCTCCACTAGGAGTGTTTTTTTAACTTCGGCGAATCAGGTTCGCGGCTAAGCCACCCACTTGGGGATTTGGACACAAGTGATTATGAGAAAACCAATCATTACGATACTGTAAAAATCTTATCTTTGGAAAACAAACTGAAGTGCTTTCATTACAACTCATCGGGTTGAGTGATTTTAGGTATAGAAAGGACAAAGCAGCTCTGCGTTCCATGCGCGTGGCTCGTCCATCTTCTTGGCAACATTGTAAATGTGATACGCTCCACTGTGAAGCACCTTGGTGATGATGAATGGACCTTCCCAGGCTGGAGCGAGTTTGTGAGGTCCCTTCTAAACGACTCGGAGCACAAGGTCTTCTTCCTGAAATGCTCGACCTCTGATGTGTGGAATCGACGCAGATCTTGCTGATAGATGGTCGACCAAACCAAAGCCATCTCACGCTCTTCCTCTTGGAGATCGACCATGTCTTCGCGTGCTTGCTCAGCTTCGGCTTCTGAGAATAGTTCCACTCGGGGAGCATTGTGCAACAAGTCACTTGGAAGCACAGCCTCAGCGCCGTACACCAGGAAGAAAGGGGTTCGATCAGTCGACCGGTTGTGCGTTGTTCTCAGCCCCCAAAGGACTGACGGCAATTCAGTCACCCAAGCTCCAGCAGCATGCTTAAGATCGCGCGTCAGTCGAGGCTTTAACCCTTGAAGGACCAAACCATTTGCCCTTTCTGCCTGTCCATTCGACTGCGGGTGTGCGACGGACGCATAATTGACCCGAGTACCTTGGGAAGCTCAGAATGCCTTGAACTCATCAGAATCAAAGTTGGAGCCATTATCTGTGATGATGCTGTGAGGAACTCCATATCTGAATATCAGCTCTCTAATGAAACTGATGGCAGTGCTTGTCGGTGTCAAAACCGACGGATCTCGGGTAGGGGGTCCCGATCTGTGCGCCTAGGCGGATGGTAATAGGAAGCGAGGGACACAATGTTTACCCAGGTTTGGGCCCTCTCGATGGAGGTAAAACCCTACTTCCTTCTTTATTAATATTGAATATATGAGTAGTACAAGAGTAGATCTACCACGAGATCATAGAGGCTAAACCCTAAGAGCTAGCCTATGATGGTATGATTGTAATTGTGATCGGCCTTCTAAGGACCAACCTCTCCGGTTTATATAGACACTGGAGAGGGCTAGGGTTTACATGGAGTCAGTTACAAGGAAGGAAACACAATACCCGGATCGCCAAGATTGCCTTCCACGCAAAGGAGAGTCCCATCCGGACACCGGACGAAGTCTTGAGTCTTGTATCTTCACGCTTCAATAGTCCGGACGATGTATACAGTCTGGCTGTCCGGATAACCCCTAATCCAGGACTCCCTCAGTAGCCCCTGAACCAGGCTTCAATGACGATGAGTCCGGCACGCAGTCTTGTCTTCGGCATTGCAAGGCGGGTTCCAGCTCCGAATACTCCAAAGTAGTTATCGAACACTCAAACCATGTCCGGATCTGCAAGATGATCTTCACATACCATTTTAGGGAACATAGCATAAATCTGATCTGCTGGCAATCTTCGTACGTCGTGCCCTTGCATCGTGGCCTGGTCCAACACGAACCGGCGTTTCTTGCCCCACCTCGACTCGCGTTGCAAGGCGGTTTTATTGGCACATCCTGTCAAAGCAGAGATCGTGTTCCCCTCATTACGGGATTTTCCATCAATATGTGCGTGACCCCAGGATAACCGTTGGTATGACTCCGTGTATTTTTTGATAAGTCTCAATCGGTCATGCTGAGGACTCTTGATATTCACCCCCTTTATATAGGGGTCGAGGCCTATGCCTCTTTTCCACCTCCCTCGCGCCTTCTCGCACCTCGAGTTCTAACACCCGAGACCTAAGCCCAAAGACCCCAGATCCTCCAATATGTCCGGATCCAACCCTCAAGGCCGGTGGGTGGCCTCCTTGATCCAAGAGGAGGACATTGCGAGGCTTAGGGAGGTCAGATACCTGACCACCGACATCCAGCACAGGCTTCCTGCTCCAGGGCAGGTCATCTCTACACCAGAGCCCAATGAGAGCGTCGTGCTTCTTCCTCACTTCCTCCGTGGCTTGGGCCTCGCCCTCGATCCCTTTGTGAGGCGGCTGATTTTCTATTACGGGTTGGATTTTCATGATCTAGCTCCAGACACTATCCTCCATATCTCGTCATTCATCATTGTATGTGAGGCCTTTCTCCATGTCACTCCACACTTCGAATAATTGGCTCAAGACCTTTAATGTGAAGCCGAAGATGATCAAGGGGCGACATGTGGAGTGCGGAGGTGCCATAATAAGCAGGAACGCCGATGCCCCATGGCCAGAGGGTTCTTTCCCAGAAGTATCCGATGTATGGCAACGGAGGTGGTTTTATGTCATAGCTCCGAGAGGCACAAAGTGGGTAGCTGCCCCCGAGTTCTGCTCGGGCCCTCCATCATAGTCGGCGTCGTGGACCGACGTAGGACAGAATTGGGGGCCCGCCAGTGATGTTCCAATACTGCAGAGCGGTATCAGGGAGCTTATCAAGAGGGACATAAATCTTGTCAGCATAATTCAAGTAATGCTAATCCGACGGATGTTGTCGTGCAAACTTCGGCCTCTCCGGATGTGGGAGTTCAATCCGGAGGGTCCACAGACTATTAAGCACTTCTTCGGCCTGAAGCTCGAAGGGATGTGTAAATTATTCTTTGGACCACAAGTAAAGTGTCCGGACACCATCGAGGATGCGGGCCTAAGCTGCAATCGCCTAGATACCCAAGTAAGTAACCTTTAAAGCCGGACACTCTGTTTATATTTGCTATAAGCATTGTTCTGAAAACCCTCCATGGCCAGGAATGGCTCAACAAGGCAAAGAGAATCAGGTGTCCGGCGCCACTTCCTGAAGGCTCGCCGGGTCCAACCGTAGCCAAGATGCTTCACCGGGTGCTTAGCAAAATGCCCTCAGGGGAAGGCGAAGGAAAGGGAAGCGAAGCCGAACTTCACACACTACGCATCCGGACCGGGGGAATTGATTTCTCCCCAAAGGAGGATAGTCGGGGAGGGGAATCCGAGGCCACATCCCCGCGCGGGAAGAAAAGGGCCGCCTCCGAAGACTTGGAGACAGATATGCCCAAGCAAGGGAAAAAGGTATCACCAGGGGCTCTGCCCCAACAAGCACCCTCACCGCGTCGTGTCCACCAACGAGCCAGCCCTCCACCGAGCTGTAAGTTAATTTTTAATTCGAAGGTACTGTGTTTCTCTGAGATCCATAACCAGGATTCCTCTTTTGCAGTCCGGTTAGCAGCTCTTCTCAACAGAGTTCGTCTTTGGGGGATCTTCCTCCGGAGATGATGAAGAGCGAGACCCCACCCACCTCTCCACCTCATGAAGCGGGCGACACCGAGGTGCCGTCACGGAGGAGTCCAGATCTGCCGAAGCCGGAAGACAATGCGTCAGCCGCCCTGAGCCCGGAGCGTTTGGCTCCCACGGGGGGCGATGACAAGGGTCCGACACAGTTTGATGTCCGGCCGGACGTACTGATAGGTCTTCTGGAGCGATCTGCGCTCTCGGAGGAGCGCCACTCATTAATGAGCGCGGTACTCAAGAAGATTTCATCCGCTACAAGCGGTTTGAATGAAGCGTTTACAAGCCTGCTCAGAGGTTTTGAGGTATGTAGTAAAAAATACACTATTTTTGGGCTGTGAGGCGCTAGGTGTGCTCCATATAGATAGTAGCCCCTGAGACTCTGGTTGCCCGCCCACGGCGGCAAACGGAGGATCATATTTTGTATGTACTAATTACGCTGTATATTTGCGCAGGTATCTAAGGATCCGGCTGCCGAATAGTCCGTTGAAGTTGTCGAACTAAGGAGGCGAATTGGATCTATTGATGCCGATATCATGCTGGTGAACGAGTCACAAGGTATCTGCTAGTCTTTCCTTATTTATATAGGAAAATATGAGAGTGGCATCATATGAGTGCAATATGCTTGGACTGCAGCCGGTGCTGCTACCGTGGAAGCCCTGAGGGCGGAACTTGCCCAGGCCAAGGAACGAGCTCGGGTTAGAAATGCGGCTGCCCTAAAGGCGGCCGAGGAATTGAGAGCCGAACAGGCTGCTCATCGACGAAGCGAGGAAAAGATAGCCGAAATGGCTGTGGAGTTAAAAAATGCCGCTGACCGATATGAGCTCCTTAAAAAGGAGCATAAGGATAGTTCGGCTGACCTGAACAAGGCACTTAATGCCACCAAGGAAATACGGACCGAGCTCAGGGGTGCACGAGAGGAGCTTCAACAGGCCGGTAAAATCACGGCTAGGGGTTCCTACTTGCTGCGGACGAAGTTTTTCGATCCGAAGTATGCTCCCCTGGATGGACGCTGGAGTCCTACGGACGCGTATGCGGATTTGGCGAAGAGTACAGCTGACGCTGCCAAGTTCTTCGAGGATCAGGGCGATAAGGAAGTGGAGAAGCTTTTCTAGTCGCAATTCAATGCTCCCACTCGCCCCCTGCCATTAAGTGACAAGATGGCTACTGTAGCGGAGCTTCACAGGCTGTCCAGACTTGCAATGCGGTCTGTAATAGACCATCTTTGGCAGAAGGGGCTGAAGTCGGACAATTACTTTGGTTTGGTGCAACAATTCCTTGTGGTCGTGCTCGGATAGACTCCATGAGAAGGTCGGCGTGCATAGAGGGTGCGCGAATGGCCCTTGCCCGCGTTAAAGCCTATTGGACGGATATGGAGGCCACCATTATAGCGACCCAGGATCCGGCGGGGGGCCAATATCCGGCCGAGCACTACTTGGCGCAGGTCACAGAAGGTGCCCGCCTAATAGAGGCGCAGTGCTCGAAGAATGTCTTGTTCGAGTGATGAATCGGATCATTGTAAAAACAATGTTTATTTTGATTATGAGGCTCTTTTTATACTGTTTGCCTGAAAACAGGATTGTGTCCACTATGCGGCCGTATATATATA
>NW_021310368.1:5444-6015 GCF_002162155.2 Triticum dicoccoides
AGTTAGCAGTCGTTGGCTTCAGCCCCCACGCATACAATGCGGGGGTTTTCGCAAAAAATATGCTTAATCACACTTGATCCAACGTCTTGGTCCATTAAGGAGGTGATCGCACGTCGAACTAGGCAACCAGACTATATAGGTGTAACACTTTCGCCTAGCCATGGGAGTCTAACGATGGGGCTACTATGTAGCCCCTGGTACCTTCGCGTCCATCCGAATACGGGCGCGAATGTACATGGCCGGGAAACGGCCCTTCGTTAATGTGGAGGAATCCTAAAGATTCCGGTAAGTCTTCGAGTGGGAGGATTGCTCTCCACTCGGAATGTTTTTAACTTAGGAGGTTACGGGGTCGTAGCTCAGCCCCCGAGTGGGAGGATTGCTCTCCACTCGGAATGTTTTTAACTTAGGCGATTACGGGGTCATAGCTAAGCCCCCGAGTGGGAGGATTGCTCTCCACTCGGAATGTTTTTAACTTAGACAATTACGGGATCGTAGCTAAGGCCCCCCCTCATGGGAGGATTGCTTTCCACTCGGAATGTTTTGAACTTAGGCTATTACGGGGTCGCAGGTC
>NW_021310368.1:8989-9707 GCF_002162155.2 Triticum dicoccoides
AGCTAAGCCTCCAAGTGGGAGGATTGCTCTCCACTCGGAATGTATTTAACTTAGGCGATTAAGGGGTCGCAGCTAAGCCCCCGAGTGGGAGGATTGCTCTCCACTAGGAATGTTTTTAACTTAGGCGATTACGGGGTCGCAGCAAAGCCCCCGAGTGGAATATTTTTAACTTAGGCGATTACGGGATCAAAGCTAAGCCCCCGAGTGGGAGGATCTCGACTCAGAATGTTTTTAACTTAGGGGATTACGGGGTCGCAGGTAAGCCCCCGAGTGTGAGGATTGCTCTCCACTCGGAATTGTTTTAACTTAGGCGATCAAAGGTTTGCAACTAATCCTCCGAGTGGAAGAATTGCTCTCCACTCAGAATGTTTTCAACTTAGGCGATTACGGGGTCGTAGCTAAGCCCCCGAGTGGGAGGATTGCTCTCCACTCGGAATGTTTTTAATTTAGGCAATTACGGGGTCGCAGCTAAGCCTCCCCCCACGCCGTGGGAGGATTGCTCTCCACTCGGAATGTTTTTAACTTAGGCGATCAAAGGTTTGCAACTAATCCTCCGAGTGGAAGAATTGCTCTCCACTCAGAATGTTTTTAACATAGGCGATTACGGGGTCGTAGCTAAGCCCCCGAGTGGGAGGATTGCTCTCCACTCGGAATTGTTTTAACTTAGGCGATCAAAGGTTTGCAACTAATCCTCCGAGTGGAAGAATTGCTCTCCACT
>NW_021310368.1:11626-12239 GCF_002162155.2 Triticum dicoccoides
TAGGCGATTACGGGGTCGTAGCTAAGCCCCCGAGTGGGACAATTTCTCTCCACTCGGAATGTTTTTAACTTAGGCGATTACAGGGTAACACTAAGCCCCCGAGTGGGAGGATTGCTCTCCACTCGGAATGTTTTTAACTTAGGCGATCACGCGGTCGCACCTAAGCCCCCGAGTGCGAGGATTGCTCTCCACTCGGAATGTTTTTAACTTAGGAGATTACAGGGTCATAGCTAAGCCCCCGAGTGGGAGGATTGCTCTCCACTCGGAATGTTTTTAACTTAAGCGATTATAGGGTTGCAGCAAAGCCCCTGAGTGGGAGGATTGCTCACCACTCCGAATGTTTTTAACTTAGGAGATTACGGGGTCGAAGCTAAGCCCCTGAGTGGGAGGATTGCTCTCCACTCAGAATGTTTTTAACTTAGGCGATTACGGGGTTGTAGCTTAGCCCCCGAGTGGGAGGATTGCTCTCCACTCGGAATGTTTTTAACTTAGGCGATTACGGGGTCGCAGCTAAGCCCCCGAGTGGGAGGATTTCTCTCCACTCGGAATGTTTTTAACTTAGGCGATTACGGGTTCACAACTAAGCCTCCGAGTGGGAGGATTGCTCTCCACT
>NW_021310368.1:13050-13792 GCF_002162155.2 Triticum dicoccoides
TTTTTGTTCTGTTTTCTTTATTTAATTCTTTTGCCACTGTTTTGAATTAAAAATAATAATTCAAACAATGCCAAAGCTCCTCTGAATATTTTTATATTGCTAGATGGACTTTTCCAAAAGCTTATAAAATATTTCAGGGGTATTTGAAATTATATTCTAATTATATGAATATAATTCAAATTCAAATAGCTAATGATTTAAATTCAAAGTCCCAAAATAAATCCTTAAAAATGTTCAATATTTTGGTTGGGACCAGAACCCTTACCAAAAATTATCAAACATTTAAGAGGAGCACTTTGGAGCAATGAATGAGATTTCTAGGGTTTTTGCCCCTCTTTTATTTAGGGTTTTGAGGCTTCCAATATTCCTCAATTCAAGTTTCAAAAATATAGACATGATGCACACATGAAGCTAGCCTAGAGCAATGCCAGAAGCTAGGGATGTGACACCCGAGTGCAAGGATTGCTCTCCACTCGGAATGGTTTTAACTTAGGCAACTAAAGGGTCGCAGCTAAGCCCCCGAGTGGGAGAATTGCTCTCCACTCGGAATGTTTTTAACTTAGGCGATTACGGGGTCGCAGATAAGCCCCCGAGTGGGAGGATTGCTCTCCACTCGGAATGTTTTTAACTTAGGCGATTGTGGGGTCGCAGCTAAGCCCCTGAGTGGGGGGATTGCTCTCCACTCAGAATGTTTTTAACATAGGCGATTACGGGATCACAGCTAAGCCCCCGAGTGGGAGGA
>NW_021310369.1:0-2983 GCF_002162155.2 Triticum dicoccoides
TACATATACATATACAACATGTACACCTTGTCTCTTTTGTTAGCCACATTTCAGATTAAGCAACGCCGAGGACGGCTTTATTTTCAAGAAGGGGAGGATGATGAGGACATGACTACCTTGGATATGACCAAAAATATTGCATATATGCATATTTGTCAGGTGATTTCTAGTGCAAACTATTCAATAATCTATTTATGTTATCCAGAACAAAAATACTTCACACACTTTTGTGTTTTGTCTAATTGCAGGTGTATGGGCCATTTGTACAATCCACATATGAAGATAAGGAAGAAAGAGATGTTTATTTGCTGTCCAAAAAGTTCTCTCACGTCACTTTTGGCCCAAGAGAAGAGAGAGTCCAAGTCTCTCACGTTCTGGATTCAGATTCGGACTGCACAGACACACCTGACTCAAAACGCACACAAGTTTTTCATACGGACTCCGAATTGGGTGATTCTTTTTTTGTTGGAAACTAGATTTCGTGCACTTTCCAACCCAATTGGAATCACCTTCAAATTCGTCCGGAGCGTTGAGTTGTGGATGAAACAATCTGATGCTGCAGCAGAATCCGAGTCAAACTACAAGTCCAAAGGTGTTACATCACCTCCACTTGGGCCCATTGGCCTTGTACGACCTAGATTTAGTTTTAGGCTGCCTTGGGACGTCCTCCCACCTCCTTGGCCTCCACCCCTTGCTCCTATATAAGTAGATCCATCTAGTAGCTTTTCCTTGGGATTTGTTTAGTTAAAAGTTAGCCAACGCAACTTCGTGTACTTCGTTTGTGTCCAACGACCAGACCAAGACCGCTTCCGGATTCCCACCATTATCAATACCTCATATATATTTGCAATATTCAGATTGCTTTATCATATTCTTGCTCGTTCTTCGATTGCTTGCAGGAATAGACCTTCGTGGTCAGGCTGACCGTGCTTCCGGCATCGTCAGTAACCTCAGGAGATTGGTTTAGCGATTGCTAAGGCGCAACGTCGTGCACGTTTGTAGTCGGATCGTCAAAGTCGTCTCCACCAAATTGATAGTTATCATCTCATCGAAAGATCGGGACACCCTCGCCTCTATCAAAAGGCGTCACAGAACCCCACCTTGATCAATAAAGCTTTCATCTTATATTCGCAATATCCAGATTGCAATCTTAGTTTCTTGCTTGTTCTTCGTTTGCTCGCAGGAAACAGACCCTCGTGGTCAGGTTGATCGTGCTCCGGCGTGGTCAATAACCTCTCGGAGTTGGTTTAGCGATTGCTAAGGCGCGACGTCCTCGCACGTTCGTAGTCGGATCGTCAAAGTCGACTTCCAGCAAAGCGATATCCATTATCTCATCGAAAGACGGGACACCTTTGCCTCTATCAAGAAGCCTTCTCGGTATTGAAAGATAAGTTGACACACGCTCCTTTACTCCAACTTCCTGATTTTAATAAGACTTTTGAGCTTGAATGTGATGCTAGTGGAATTGGATTAGGCGGTGTGTTATTACAAGATGGCAAACCTGTTGCATACTTTTCTGAAAAATTGAGTGGGCCTAGTCTGAATTATTCTACTTATGATAAAGAATTATATGCTCTTGTTCGGACTTTAGAAACATGGCAACATTATTATGGCCCAAAGAATTTGTTATACATTCTGATCATGAATCTTTGAAACATATTAAAAGTCACGCTAAACTGAATCGTAGACATGCTAAATGGGTTGAATTCATTGAGACTTTTCCTTATGTCATTAAACACAAGAAGGGAAAATAAAATGTTATTGCTGATGCATTGTCTCGCCGCTATACTATGCTTTCACAACTTGACTTCAAAATATTTGGTTTGGAGACCATCAAAGATCAATATGTGCATGATGCTGATTTTAAAGATGTAATGCAGAATTGTAAAGAAGGAAGAATGTGTAACAAGTTCATCGTTAACGATGGATTTGTGTTTCCTGCTAACAAGCTATGCATTCCAGCTAGCTCCGTTCGTCTTTTGTTCTTGCAGGAGGCGCATGGAGGAGGATTAATGGGACACTTTGGCGTGAAGAAGACGGAGGACGTACTTGCTACACATTTCTTTTGGCCAAAGATGAGATGGGATGTTGAGCGTTTTATTGCTCGCTGCACTACATGTCAAAAAGCTAAGTCACGACTCAATCCTCATGGTTTATATATGCCTTTGCCTATACCTAGTGTTCCTTGGGAGGATATATCTATGGACTTTGTTTTAGGTTTACCTCGAACAAAGAAGGGGAGGGATAGCATATTTGTTGTCGTGGATAGATTCTCGAAAATGGCACACTTTATACCATGTCATAAAAGCGATGATGTTGTTAGTGTTGCGGATTTGTTCTTTCGTGAAATTATTCGCTTGCATGGTGTGCCAAATACTATTGTTTCAGATCGTGATACTAAATTTCTTAGCCACTTTTGGAGATGTTTATGGGCTAAGTTGGGGACTAAACTACTTTTTAGTACTACTTGTCACCCCCAAACTGATGGACAAACTGAAGTAGTCAATAGAACGTTGTCTACTATGCTTAGGGCTGTTTTGAAGAATAATAAGAAAATGTGGGAGGAATGCTTGCCTCATATTGAATTTGCTTATAATCGTTCATTGCATTCTACTACTAAGATGTGCCCTTTTGAAGTTGTGTATGGTTTCCTACCTCGTGCACCTATTGATTTGTTGCCTCTTCCATCTTCGGAGAAGGTTAATTTTGATGCTAAACAACGTGTTGAATTTATTTTAAAAATGCATGAGTTAACTAAGGAAAACATTGAGCGTATGAATGCTACATATAAACTTGCTGGAGATAAGGGTAGAAAACATGTTGTGTTTGCACCTGGAGATCTTGTTTGGTTACATTTGCGTAAGGATAGATTTCCTGATTTGCGCAAATCAAAGTTAATGCCACGTGCTGATGGTCCCTTTAAGGTGTTAGAGAAAATAAATGATAATGCATATAAACTTGAGCTGCCTGCAGATTTTGGGGT
>NW_021310370.1:0-1404 GCF_002162155.2 Triticum dicoccoides
AATGGTGACACTTACCATCATTGTCTGTCTTCCTTTCAAAATCCATATGTACCTAACAGCCTTACGACCATCAAGTAGTTCTTCCAAAGTCTACACTTTGTTTTCATACATGGATCCTATCTCGGATTTTATGGCTTCTAACCATTTGTCGGAATTTGGGCCCACCATCGCTTCTCCATAGCTCGTAGGTTCATTGTTGTCTAGCAACATGACCTTCAAGACAGGATTACTGTACCACTCTGAAGTAGTACGTATCCTTGTCACCCTACGAGGTTCGGTAGTGACTTGATCCGAAACTTCATGATCACTATCATAAGCTTCCACTTCAATTGGTGTAGGTGCCACAGGAACAACTTCCTGTGCCCTGCTACACACTTGTTGAAGTGACGGTTCAATAACCTCATCAAGTCTCCACCATCCTCCCACTCAATTCTTTCGAGAGAAACCTTTCCTCGAGAAAGGACCCGATTCAAGAAACAATCCCTTATTGCTTTCGGATCTGAGACAGGAGGTATACCCAACTGTTTTGGGTTGTCCTATGAAGATGTATTTATCCGCTTTGGGTTCGAGCTTATCAATCCTGAAACTTTTTCACATAAGCGTCGCAGCCCCAAACCTTTAAGAAATGACAACTTAGGTTTCTCTAAACCATAATTCATACGGTGTCATCTCAACGGAATTACGTGGTGCCCTATTTAAAGTGAATGTGGTTGTCTCTAATGCTTAACCCATGAACGATAGTGGTAACTCGATAATAGACATCATGGTATGCACCATATCCAATAGGGTGCAACTATGACGTTTGGACACACCATCACACTATGGTGTTCCAGGCTGTATCAGTTGTGAAACAATTTCCACAATGTCTTAATTCTGTGCCAAACTCGTAATTCAGATATTCATCTCTATGATCATATCATAGATCTTTTATCCTCTTGTCACGACGATCTTTCAACTTCACACTGAAATTACTTGAATCTTTCAATAATTCAGACTCGTGATTCATCAAGTAAATATACTCAACATCTACTCGAATCATCTGTGAAGTAAGAACATAACGATATTCACTGCATGCCTCAGCACTCATTGGACTGCACACATCAAAATGTGTTACTTCCAACAAGTTGCTATCTTGTTCCATCTTACTGAAAACGAGGCTTTTCAGTCATCTTGCCCATGTGGTATGATTTGCATGTCCCAAGTGATTCAAAATCAAGTGAGTCAAAACGGTCCATTTGCATGGAGTTTCTTCATGCATATACACCAATAGACATGGTTCGCATGTCTCAAACTTTTCAAAAACGAGTGAGCCCAAAGATCCATCAATATGGAGCTTCTTCATGCGTTTTATACCGATATGACTTATGTGGCAGTGCCACAAGTAGGTGGTACTATCATTACTAT
>NW_021310371.1:0-1725 GCF_002162155.2 Triticum dicoccoides
CGAGTACGCCTACAACGACTTCATCAAGTCCAAGGCGACCACCTACGAGCGAGGGTGACACTTCCATCTTCGGAAGCCCCTCAAGGAAGATGGCCGAGCATGGGAAACTCCCTTCGGTCATGGAGACGAGCTATGAGGTGCCACATCATATGGGCCTCCAACACCAAGACGGTGACAAGAATGTCGAGCAAGGGCCATCCCATTCAACCACGGCGACGAGCGCGAACCTCTTCAACAACATGAAGACGGCGCCCACATTGGACTCCTCCTCCGAGTCAAGCTACGAGACCGCGCATGGAGACATTTGCACCTACATCTCTCCGACACCCATATATGTCGAGATTCCCTATTTGTCATGTGAGGAGAGCCACCACCACATGAGTGACATGAGTGACTCCACCATACGTGACATTGAGAGCATTTCCTATGACAGGATGAGTGTGACCACCACTAGCCCCACACATGAGAGCATGCCACACATCCTATGTGAGGTTGAGCGCTATTTGAGTGACTCCACCAACCATATGAGTGAGAGCACCCTTGAGGGAGTGAGTGAGCCACAACACTTAGTGAGTGAGGTAGTTGACACGGCATGTGAGGCCACTATGATTTCTAATGACTTAACCTCTACTCCTAGTGTGTTTTCTTCTTTGGTGCTAGGTCTCCTACATGACGACACGCCTACCATTGATGAGTCCATACCTCCTATGGAGACGAAGATGGCCATGATGGACGATGATGCACCCCCCACATGGTTCCATCAAGATGAAGATGACAATGAGACGATCTTCAACACCTCACCTACAACACATGAGCTATGCACCAAAGGTAACATAGGTGATGGTGCTTCTCTTGTCCCACTAGTGGACACCCTTGACAACGATTGCTACCATGATGTTGACACACCTATTGCCATGCTTCATGCTAGTGAAACTCCTTCATGCCTTGACTTACCTATTTATGATGAATATGATGATGAGCATGTTGAGTTGCCTAGTTGTGATGCTATGCTCCATAGGATATCATGTAAAAATTCTATTGGTCACTTCATGTTTGACAATCCATTGAACTTGTCATATGCTATGAGTGAGATCTCCCATATTGCATCTTTACAATCTCAACGTAGTAACTATGCATGCCCCATTGAAATCAATCCTATTTGCACTTATGGCATAGATGACGAGATGGTGGTCATTGGCTTTTGTTTTTCATGTGATGATATTGCCATGCTCCCTTTACATGATTTGCGCAATTCATCCGCTATGCCATGACATGATCACATTGAACCGAATATGCATTGTTTTGGATGTTGTCAATATTCTCCACGTGATGTTGCTACTCATGCTCATGAGGAGACCCCCATAGTTTCCTCATACATATTAGGAGATCTTGATGCATTCCATACTTTGCATGGTTCACATAATTGCTTGCACCATATACATTCCATGAATAACAATGCTCTAGATATTTCTCATGATGCATTACATCCTTTGAGTGATAGAGGCGGGGGTCCCGATCTTTCGATGAGATGATAACTATCGATTTGGTGAGGATGACTTTGACGATCCGACTACAAACGTGCACGACGTTGCGCCTTAGCAATCGCTAAACCAACTCCGAGAGGTTATTGACCACGCTGGAGCACAATCAACCTGACCACGAAGGTCTATTCCTGCAAGCAATCGAAGAACAAGCAAGAATATGATAAAAGCAATCTGAATATTG
>NW_021310372.1:0-1498 GCF_002162155.2 Triticum dicoccoides
AGTATTGCAACAAACTTCAGACATCCAAACTTTGAACACATGAACCATCAATTTAAAGGCTTTTCAAAAAACCATCAATCAATTTAAAGCGAAATTGTTGGAGAAAGTAACGGAAGAACCTGCAGCAGATGAGCATGATTCTTCGGTACAGAGAATAATTGGAGGACCAATAAGAAAGTACTTGATGATTTTGGCAAGTGCGCCGCCATGCCCCACCGACGCTTGCAAGCCCACCAGCCCAGGTAGGCTGCATGGCATGGCCGGCCTCTCCCTCGGACACAGCCGCGTGCAATGGCACCGCTGCGCCGCGCGACCCAGCTTCGCCCGTAGCCTTGCCGCGTCCGTGCAACTCCTCCCTCTTCCAAGGTCCAGATCAAAGTACGCCCACCGTCGTCTTCACTGGTAAATCCTCCCAACAGGAAGTTACCACCATCAGGCTTTGTTCGGTTCCATGGGAACCAAACCTCCAGAGGAATATACCCACGTAGGGATTTGGTGACACCCGCCCCGTCACCCAATCCCCTAACTCACAATCCCTTCTAATCCCTGTATAATATTGTCTGTTCGGTTAGTCCCAGCAACCAGAAGTCATTATCCAAGAAGCAGACTAAGAACCCTAGAAATTAGAGGATGAGGGGAAGGAAAAATAGGAGGAGGAGCGCGGGCTTACCGGTCCACTGTCGGGGAAGAAGCACGCCGGCGATTGGATCATTGTGGTCGCCATAAAGCTCGCGGTGGTTCTGCTCCAGGTCGCCTCGCGCCGCCGCTGCTGTTGGATGAGGTGTTGCTCATTGGAGAGGGGAGAGGGAGGGGAGGGGGAAGTGCCGCTGTCGTCTCCTCCCATAGCGCTGTCGTTGAACCTCCTTCTCCGGCGCCGGCGCCGCCACGAATCGAAAGAGGGAGAGACGGGTTGGGGCGAGAGAGAGAGAGAGAGAGAGAGAGAGAGAGAGAGAGTAATCGAGTGGGGGTTGCTTTCCACGGGGTGGGAGGAGAGGGTTATTTCCCGGTCATTTCCACGTGGTTTGGGAGAGGTTTGAGCGGGGTTTCATCCCGGCAGGGGCTAACCGAAGGCACATAGGGGGCAGACCGGGATTGGACCCCGGTCGGTTGGAATCCACGCGGATCAGGGGGGATTGGTGCCCAATCCCGGCGGGGTTGGGTATAACCGAACGAAGCCTCAAGGGGATGTCCCGCCAGGGCCGGGCACCGTTCCTGCCTCGAGCAACGCCGCACCTCCCTGAGCTGAGCTCCACCCCACGCCCTCCCTGGAGTGCTCCCGGGCCTCGAGTAGATTCCAAGGAGCATAGAGTTTTTAGGGATTTCACAGAAAACATTGGGTATGCCAAAATAATTCAGACAACTCAGAGGACATAACCAAACAGTGGAATAGGAGAAGAACATGTCCTGATTGCTATGGAGCTAACAAGTTCATAGCGACACAAGATCCCATCTCGGGAATCACAAACATTCGACCATTCAAAACCGATCAGGGCCATAA
>NW_021310373.1:0-1993 GCF_002162155.2 Triticum dicoccoides
GGATGATTAAAAGGAAATGAGGCACATGACGTTGCATACGTGCATTGTAGTAAAAAAAAGGAATTGTGGGCTATGAAAGGAAGGATGGATTTGAAGATTATTATGGGATGCAAGGATATTGACATACATGAAAGGGTGGAAGGAATTGGATGATTAAAAGGAATGAAATGCATGACGTCTACATGCATTGTAAAAAGGAATTACGGGCTATTAATGGGAAGATCGATATGAGGATTATTATGGGATGCTAGGATGGAAGGAATTGTGCATGAAAAAAAGATAGAAGGAGGACGTGTGTGCATGTTGCAAGACACTTATGAAAATCGATATCGTGTGCATAATCCTTATTTTTTGGGTAATGTGGGCTGACAGTGAAATACGAGACGAGAAAACACTGGTAGAAAAAGGGCCTTTAGTCCCGGTTCTGGACCGGTCCACCTTTAGTCCCGGTTGGTAACACCAACCGGTACTAAAGGAAATTTTCTGATTTTTTTTCTGAATTTTTTTTGATTTTTTTTTTATTTTCAAATTTCTGAATTATTTTAACCTCTAATCTCTAATCACCCCTCATCACTGCTCAGTTTAATCTCTAATCATCCCTCATCATTTCAAATCATCTAATTATCCAGAACCGGGACTAAAGGGCCTTTAGTCCCGGTTCTGGAACCGGGACTAAAGGGGCGGTACTAATGCCCTGACCCTTTAGTCCCGGTTCAATCCAGAACCGGGACTAAAGGCCCTCCACGTGGCCGGTCCACCTTTAGTCCCGGTTGGTAACACCAACCGGTACTAAAGGAAATTTTCTGATTTTTTTTCTGAATTTTTTATGAATTTTTTTTATTTTCAAATTTCTGAATTATTTTAACCTCTAATCTCTAATCACCCCTCATCACTGCTCAGTTTAATCTCTAATCACCCCTCATCATTTCAAATCATCTAACTTCCCGAACGGTCACCCATCCTCTCACTACTCCAGCCTGAGCACGCTTAACTTCCGGGTTCTATTCTTCCTCGTTTCCAAGTCTGCACTTGTTGTTTTCCTGACAATAGTAAGATGTCAATCCTATTAACCCTCAGGAATTTAGCTTGAGCATGAAGTCACACATTTCACTGTTTGAGTTTAAAACTATTGTTCTAAAAAGCAATAATGTTTTAGTAACACGAATATTTCTTGAATAAGTAGTTTGACCATTGTTTGACCACAGTTTTACCATAGTTTGACCAGATTTGACCAAAATTCAAAAAAGGTGAAATAATTATTTAATAACACTAATATTCTTGAATAATTATTTAGTAACACTAATACTTCTTGAATAAGTACTTTGACCATAGTTTGACCAGATTTAATGAAAATTTAAAAAAACTGAAATTTAAGCATAACTTTTTTCATTTTGGAATTTGAGGAATCTACAAATTTGCAAACAGGCTGTAGGCAGTCTCCATCGGATGTAACTTTTCGAGTAGATGATTTTTCATATAAAAAACTTTTTAATTCGAGTTTGTATGCAAAAGTTATGCCCATTTTACAAATTCCAGAGAGATTTTGTAAATAAAGTCGAAATTCATATTTGTAAATTTTCCCAACAACTACACCACATATCACATGGGAAACTTATTTTAATTTATTTTTTTGACATTTCCTTCAATTTCTTTTGTTTTTTCTAAAACTGAAAAGACTTGCTGAAGAGGATTGCTAGAGAATTTGGCATGCCAATTGATGCACCTAAAATGGAGATTAGAATCCTGGCTGAGACCATCTACGAGTACCTCCAAGGTAAAAGATACATCTTAGTTCTAGATGATGTTTGGACTACTAATGTTTGGTTGGAGATATGGACTGTCTTTCCATCTAGTGGACAATTTGTTATCACATCAAGAAAGCATGAAGTATCATTATTGGCAACTAATATGTCTTCAGTTCATTTGGAACCACTTGACAAATCGAACTCTTGGGAGTTATTCTACAAATCAGCCTTTTGGAATGATCCTGACA
>NW_021310374.1:0-878 GCF_002162155.2 Triticum dicoccoides
ATATTTGCAACTCGAAACAGGGACTACAGAATAAGCGGGCACTAGCAAAGGACGAGGTGACGATGCGCGTGGGAAACGGTTCCAAAGTCGATGTGATCGCAGTCGGCACGCTACCTCTACATCTACCTTCGGGATTAATATTAGACCTAAGTAATTGTTATTTGGTGCCAGCGTTGAGCATGAACATTATATCTGGATCTTGTTTAATGCGAGACGGTTATTCATTTAAATCAGAGAATAATGGTTGTTCTATTTATATGAGTAATATCTTTTATGGTCATGCACCCTTGAAGAGTGGTCTATTTTTATTGAATCTCGATAGTAGTAATACACATATTCATAATGTTGAAGCCAAAAGATGCAGAGTTGATAATGAAAGTGCAACTTATTTGTGGCACTGTCGTTTAGGTCATATCGGTATAAAGCGCATGAAGAAACTCCATATCGATGGACTTTTGGAACCACTTGATTATGAATCACTTGGTACTTGCGAACCGTGCCTCATGGGCAAGATGACTAAAACACCGTTCTCCAGTACTATGGAGAGAGCAACAGATTTGTTGGAAATCATACATACCGATGTATGTGGCCCGATGAATATTGAGGCTCGTGGCGGATATCGTTATTTTCTCACCTTCACAGATGATTTAAGCAGATATGGGTATATTTACTTAATGAAACATAAGTCTGAAACATTTGAAAAGTTCAAAGAATTTCAGAGTGAAGTTGAAAATCATCGTAACAAGAAAATAAAGTTTCTACGATCTGATCGTGGAGGAGAATATTTGAGTTACGAGTTTGGTGTACATTTGAAAAACTGTGGAATAGTTTCGCAACTCACGCCACCCGGAACACCACAGCGTAATGGTGTGTCCGAA
>NW_021310375.1:0-13435 GCF_002162155.2 Triticum dicoccoides
TCCTTCTCCTGATAGCATATGGATCTGACAACCTCCACAGTATGAGTCCTGCATCCTTTCTTAATTTCATGTTCTCAGCCACAGGATGAGCATCATTGTGGTATGGAATCTTTGGCTTTAGCTTCCTTAGGACTTGTCCTTCATCATCTTCCTCATCAGCAACTTCAGGCAATGGGGCCTTGTTCTTCTCAGCAGCTGGAATACTCCTGGTATTCCTCTTTGGTGCACTCTTGGGCTTGGGGGTAGCTTTAGGTGCTTCCTTGGGCTTTGATGTTGCAGCCCCTGACTTTATAGCATCACCCATCAGCTTTTGTGCCTTGGGTGCTGGTGTAGCAACCTCTTCTTCCTCTTCTTCTGAGTCTCTCCTCATAGATGGGTTTCCAAGAACCTTGGCAGTAGTGGTTCTGGCTCTCTTTTTCTTCTTATCTTGACCAGCAGCTTCATCTTCTGACTCAATAGTGACCTTCATGGTTTCTCCAGTGGGAACCTTCTTGGGTTTGGAAGTGGCAATTCTTCTTGCAGGTGCCTCTTTGGGATCAGGCTTTTCAGGTACTTGTGTTGATCCTCTGACCTTCAGCATAGGTGTCCTCTTGGCAGGGACCTTCCTATTGAGTCCAGGCTTTGTGTTCTTTGCTGAGCCATACTCCTTTTTGACCACTACCTTCTTGGAAGTAGCCTCATCTTCTTCTGCCATATAATCCTCATCCTCAGATTCTAAGGTTCTCTACTTCCTTGTCGTGGTGGCAGCTTTAGGAAAATTTCTTGGGGTGCTCCTGCTGCCATCATCTGAAGTGCTAGAGGGACTAGTGCCTTCACTCATGTGATTGTGCACTTCTGACTTGTTCTGACTATCACTTTGGTCTGACATGCTGAAATTGGTTTAAGCTCAAACACGGGATCACCCTTGGGTGGTGGACGATCCCCTAGGATTTCAACAGGCAAGTTGTGTTTCAAAATAGGTCCCTGTTTAAAGAATACTTCATCTATTTCCCTTCTTTCATTCATAAATATATCATTTTCATGGTCTAGCAAATATTGTTCTAAAGGATCATTAGGAGGCATGGCAATAGAAGCAAGACCAATAGTTTCATCCTTACTAGGCAATTCTTTATTATGGGGTTGTCTACGAAATTTAGCAAAATTAAAATCACGAGACAAATCCCTCAAACTAATAGTAACAACATCCTTTTTGTAGTCTATCTTAGCATTAACAGTATTCAAGAAGGGTCTACCAAATATAATGGGACAAAAGTCATCTTGTGGGGAACCAAGAACAAGAAAATCAGCAGGATATTTAACTTTCCCATACAAGACTTCAACATATCTAACAATCCCAATTGGTGAAATAGTATCTCTATTGGCAAGCTTAATTGTAACATCAATTTCTTCTATCTCAGCAGGTGCAATATCGTGCATAATTTCTTTGTATAAGGAATAAGGTATTGCACTAGCACTAGCACCCATATCACATAAGCCATGATAACAATGATCTCCTATTTTAACAGAAATAACAGGCATGCCTACAACAGGTCTATGTTTCTTAGCATCGGGTAGCAGCTTCATCACAGAAGTAAATAACATGCCCATCAATATCATCGGCCAACAGATCTTTAACCATAGCAATACTGGGTTCAACTTTAATTTGCTTAGGTGGTGTAGGTGTTCTAGTATTACTCTTACGAACCACAGTTGAAGCTTTAGCACGATCCTTTATCCTAACAGGGAAAGGTGGTTTCTCAACATAAGTAGTAGGAACAATAGGATCATTATAAGTGAGAGTCTTTTCTTCAACTTTAATAGGTGCAACTACTTTTACTTCAGTGGGAGGATTATATATAAACCACTTCTCCTTAGGGAGGTCAACATGAGTAGCAAATGATTCACAGAAAGAAGCTACTATCTCAGAGTCAAGTCCATATTTAGTGCTAAATTCACGGAAAACATCGGTATCCATAAAAGATTTAACACAGTCAAACTTAGGTGTCATACCTGACTCCTTACCTTCGTCGAGATCCTAATCTTCAGAGTTGCATTTAATTCTTTCCAATAAATCCCATTTGAATTCAATAGTCTTTATCATAAAAGACCTAGCACAAGAAGTATCGAGCATGGAGCGATCGTTGAGAGAAAGCCGAGCATAAAAATTTTGAATAATCATTTATCTTGAGAGCTCATGATTGGGGCATGAATATAGCATTGACTTAAGCCTCCCCAAGCTTGAGCGATGCTTTCTCCTTCGCGAGGCCAAAAATTATATATATAATTACGATCACGATGAACAAGATGCATAGGGTAAAACTTCTGATGAAATTCCAATTTCAATCGTTTGTAGTTCCATGATCCCATATCATCACATAGCCTAAACCATGTCAATGCATCTCCCATCAAAGATAAAGGGAAGACCTTCTTCCTGACAACATCATCAGGCATACCTGCAAGCTTAAATAATCTACAAACTTCATCCACATAGATTAGGTGTAAATCGGGATGCAATGTTCCATCTCCTGTAAAAGGATTAGCTAGCAGTTTCTCTATCATACCCGAAGGACTTTCAAAGTAAACATCTTCAGTAGGTTCAGTAGGTTGAGGAGCAACTATTTGCTCTACTGGTCGGGGTGAAGATACCCCGAACAAGCCCCTCAAAGGATTATGTTCCATAGTAACAAGTGACAGTAAATTTCAGCACACTATATAAATGTTTCCTTACCAAGTTCCACTTACCAAAGGCGCTTCACTCCCCGGCAACGACGCCAGAAAAGAGTCTTGATGACCCACAAGTGTAGGGGATCTATCGTAGTCATTTCGATAAGTAAGATTGTCGAACCCAACGAGGAGCGGAAGGAAATGACAAGCGGCTTTCTGTAAGGTATTCTCTGCGAGCAATGGAATTATCGGTAATAGATAGTTTTGTGATAAGGTAATTTGTAACGGGTAACAAGCAATGAAAGTAACTAAGGTGCAGCAAGGTGGCACAATCCTTTTTGTAGCAAAGGACAAGCCTGGACAAATTCTTATGTAGAGAAAAGCGCTCCCGAGGACACATGGGAATTATCGTCAAGCTAGTTTTCATCACGCTCATATGATTCGCGTTCGTTACTTTGATAATTTGATATGTGGGTGGACCGGTGCTTGGGTACTGCCCTTTCTTGGACAAGCATCCCACTTATGATTAACCCCTATTGCAAGCATCCGCAACTACAAAAGAAGTATTAAAGTAAACCTAACCATATCATGAAACATATGGATCCAAATCAGCCCCTTACGAAGCAACGCATAAACTAGGGTTTGAGCTTCTGTCACTCTAGCAACCCATCATCTACTTATTACTTCCCAATGCCTTCCTCTAGGCCCAAATAATGGTGAAGTGTCATGTAGTCGACGTTCACATAACACCACTAGAGGAGAGAAAACATACATCTCACCAAAATATCGAACGAATACCAAATTCACATGACTACTAATTGCAAGACTTCTCCCATGTCCTCAGGAACAAACGTAACTACTCACAAAGCATATTCATGTTCATAATCAGAGGGGTATTAATATGCATTAAGGATCTGAACATATGATCTTCCACCAAATAAACCAACTAGCATCAACTACAAGGAGTAATCAACACTACTAGCAACCCACAGGTACCAATCTGAGGTTTTGGTACAAAGATTGGATACAAGAGATGAACTAGGGTTTGGGAGGAGATGGTGGTGGTGAAGATGTTGATGGAGATTGACCCCCTCCTGATGAGAGGATCGTTGGTGATGACGATGGTGATGATTTTCCCCTCCCGGAGGGAAGTTTCCCTGGCAGAACAGCTCCGCTGGAGCCCTAGATTGGTTCCGCCAATGTTCCGCCTTGTGGCGGTGGAGTTTCGTCCCGTAAGTTTGTTTGTGATTTTTTTCCAGGGTAAAAGACTTCATATAGCAGAAGATGGCCACCGGAGGGCGGCCAGGGGGCCCACGAGGCAGGGGGGCGCGCCCAGGGGGGTAGGGCGCGCCCCCACCCTCGTGGATGGTGGATGGCCCCCTCAGGTATTTCTACCGCTCAATATTTTTTATTAATTCCAAAAATGACTTTCGTGGAGTTTCAGGACTTTTGGAGTTGTGCAGAATAGGTCTCTAATATTTGCTCCTTTTCCAGCCCAGAATTCCAGCTGCCGGCATTCTCCCTCTTCATGCAAACCTTGTAAAATAAGAGAGAACAGGCATAAGTATTGTGACATAACGTGTAATAACAGCCCACAATGCAATAAATATCGATATAAAAGCATGATGCAAAATGGACGTATCATGCCCCCATAGCAATGCACGGGTAATTACCTAGTACATTAAAAATAGATAACATAACCAGAATCGGTCAAACCCGAGATTACATAGCTTATATACATAATCTACAAGTGACTCGCTAGTCAAATTTATTGAATACATCATGCGTAATCGTTTCTAACCGGCGGCACCCAGAGGTCATAAGCCCCACACATCTACACGCTGCAGTGATGACCACATAAGGTTGAAGTCGTAGCCCTGTAGATAACCTACAACAAAATTATGAGAATAGATGATATATTAAAAATGTAACTGTTCCGACAATGTCATATTGCCAAGAGAATGGTAGAAACTCACACATGGATTTGGCCCTTACAACTTATGATGAATACTGCCCTACCAGTTTACAAAAAAATTTGAAGTACTCGTTGGCTGTGATGAATTGTATGTAATACGAGTGGTGTGCCAAATCAAGGTAGTAAATGGACATGAAAAAAAACAAAGGATGCGTTATCTCCTTATCACAAAAACAACATTTTTTGTTACCAAACCAATTGCGCTTGGCAAGGTTCTCTTTTGTAAGAACTACCTCCCTATGCAAAAACCACATAAATTTTGATTTTGGAAGGAATCTTTTGTTTTTGAAATGCGTTTTTCGTAAAATATAGATTCAAAGTTCATAAGAGTCAATCCGCATACATAGACTTCACGGTAAAGACATCATTAGATGTTAACCTTCACTGAAACGTATATGACATCTGCATTAGATTAATCAACATCAACCTATAAACCAAATGGACCCACTTAGTCCATTTGTCACTCAGTAAAGCCATTGGAATTGGATGTTTAAAAGGCTAGCCCCAAACAGACGCCAATGAATCCTATTTTTTTGAATACAATATAATATTGGAGAGCTAATGGGTATCACCAAAACAGGTATGTTAAAAACTCATCGATTGGCCGTCACAAACCTTAAATGAACCTCTCATAAATAAGGATGACTTGACCTTAATCAAGCTCCTCCAAGAGGGTGAATCAATAGGCTTAACATGTACCTAGGATAACGTTTTGGAGTACAACTACTTTTTATGCAACAACTCTTGCAAATGTCTTCCTCGTTAAGTAGCTTATACAACGATTTGCTGAGTAAACACTTCTTTTTATATTTCAAGGTTTCAATGTCCAACCCACCTTGATCCTTAGGGCTACACAGGATATCCCATTTAGCAAGTTTGTACTTCCTCTTCTGCTCCTCGCATTGGCAGAAGAATCTTGCTCGATAAAAGTCTAGCCTTTTCAACACCCCTTAGGTATCTCAAAAAAGGACAGCACATGAACATTGGTAGGCTAGTAAGGACAACATTGATGAGGATAAGTCATCCTCCATATGAAAAAAGTTTACCCATCCAACTGCTGAGCCTTTTTTCGAACTAAGCTTATGAACCGCAAGACAAACCAAGCATGCAAACTCAGGATGGGATCGAGATTGATGAAAAGGTTTGTTGCTTTCTAGATGTGTGGGTGCACTCACTCACTTCTACCCAAGAGTTAGGGGTAGAAAGTGCTGTTCGGTTGCATGCTTTTTAGTCATACACTGCTATGTTGCTAGATAATTTCTTTATTTATTTTTAGTACACTTTTCATCTAGTTTTGTTTTGCCTATATTTTTTTGTTTGACGCAGATCCCTTTGGGCATCCAAACTATATAGAACAAGTATAAAAAATTGCATGCGGCAGAGATGAAGTGCATTTTGACTTTGTTTGGGTAGTTTTTATAATCAATGTTCTACAAGCGGTTGGGGTAGCTTTTGGTGAAGCACAGTCCACCGCAACATGCAGTCAGCAACACATGTGCGACGTAGGAGATGTTACATTTAACGTCGCAACAACCATTGTATGTGTGCCTAACATAACTGCCACAACACAACACGCAGAGCTCGACACTGATGTGCCCATCAATGCTGCAATTATCTTTCCAATTGAAGGTTTACTCGGGCCGGGCCGGCTCCAAGTATTGGACAAAAATCATGTGCAAGTCTGAACATGTTACAGCGGCGCTTCCTGAAAAAAAAAATGTTACAGCTTGGCGCCTTTTTCTTGGAGGTTTCACCGATGGAGCTGAAGAAGGACACGGCGAAGCCAAATTTCAAAACCCCTCCAGTAAATTAATATTGGTAATACTATGTTCACGTGGGGTAGTTCAAAGTCTGCAAGCAAACAAGTCTATATTATGTGATCAGTGTGGCCGGTGATCAGCGTGGCCGGATTTATGAATTAGCTTGCTAATTAAAAGGAGTACTACTTTATTAGAATATAGAAGTCCACGTACAAGTCATCTTAGTTAGCCTGTTTTTTTCCCTACAAGATGTAACAAGAGGGGATCGTGCGAGTAGTTGGAGACATGGAGTTGGTTAGTAGTTTAGGGCCTTACGGTTGGTGTGACGAGGTTATAAAAGGTAGCACCATAAGTCTTGTAATGGCGGATCAGTTTTCGAAGTTGAGTTGAATAAAAACCAGAAAAGGCCTCGAGTCGGGAGACACGAAAGATATGTTCTGCAATCTTTGAGGATCGATCGATTGCTACGCTGCGATTGGTCTTGTATCAATTGTTGGTGCAGGTTCATTACGTCGGCTTCTTGCCTCTCGCGAGATCCGACATTTCTTCTACATCTGGAGTTTTTTTTATCGAGTACCGTGTAAGATCAGACGAACGACTTGTCGTCTAGTCGAATCCTTATCAGACACCCGGGAGGGCAACTGGTTCCGATTGCAACAAACTCAAGATGATGGAGGATATATGACAAGACTCATTCGTAAACTTTTCTAAATTTTTGAAATTTCTAAAAATTCATGAACTTTTTCAAATTTGTTAAAGTTTTTTCAGATCCTGTGAAATTTTTTCATATCCGTAAACTTTTTCCAAATCTGTGAACATTTTTTCAAGCCCATGAATGTTTTCAACTGCAAACAACTCGACTATCCGAACTTTTCTTAAAACTGATGCACTTTTACCAAATTTATGGTTTTTATAATTTTTGGAAAATGGATTAACAGTTTTCAAAGTCATGAATTTTTCATGAACGTTTTCTGAAATAGTGAACATTTCTCGAGTTTGTGAACCTTTTTTAAAATCTTATTTTTTTTCTTCATTTATTTCTGAACTTTCTCTGAATTCGTGCACATTTCTTGAGTTCGAGTCTTTTTCAAATTATATTTTTACGAAAGTATGAATTTTTCTTAAATTTGTGAAAATATCTTTTGAGTTTCCTCATTTTTAGGCAATTTTTAAATTCAAAGGATAATGGGTTAACTTTCGACCAGTCACCAGATCAAACAAACAGGCGGCAGGTCCTAATCAGCGCTTCAGGCGCCTGATTAAAAAACTGGTGCCGTTGATGTTTTACTTGGGCAGCCAATAAAACACTTCGCTTGCTGGTCATTGTTTCCTTCGTTCGCCCGTTGCTCTTGTTTAATTTTTGTGCAGCTAACCTGCTGACAAGATAGCGTGGACCATCTGATCAGTTCACTTCTAAAAAAAATTAAAAATTGTGAAAAGTTCATAGCTTTGAAGAAAAGCATGAATTCAATAAATTCACCAATTCAAAAAATACTGTATTTTGAAAAAATGTCAAAATATAAAATGTTTGTCAATTTTGAGAAAAGTTCACCAATTTGAAAAAAGTATATCAGGTTTGGAGAAAAGTTCATTGATTTTGGGAAAAAAGTTAATCAAAACTGAGAAGAGTTTATTAATGTAGAAAAGTTCATCAATTTTTAGAAAAAGTTCATCGATTTTGAAAAAAGATCATGAAAATTTAAAAAGTCCATTGATTTGGAAAAAGTTCATCAAATTTTTTTTTGAAGAATTTCATTGAATTTGAAAAAAGATGATCAAATTTTACTTTTTCTGCGAATTTAGAAAAAAAATCATCAATTCGAAAAAGTCCATCGAATTGTAAAAAAACGTTCATCAATCTGAAGAAAATGTTCACGTATTTGCGAACAATTCGTCAAACCTGGAAAAAGGAAAACAATAGAAAACAAAGAAGGAAAAATACGAAAATGGGAGAAAATATAATAAAACACAGAAAAACTGAAGTCTACCACATCCCACTGTTCACGTTACCTCTATGAGGGAGTTCACTAGTATGATTAAAACACAGAAAAATACACATTAGATGGGCCGGCACAGTGCTGGGATCGCTTCAGACGCACATTTGCAAAAAATACTAGTAAAGGGCGCCTGAAGCGCTAAATAGGAAGTGCGCAAAAAATGCTACTTATTTTTTTGACCTTTTTCTATTTCTTTTTATTTAGTTTTGTGTGCAGTTTCAAAAATTCTGAACATACATACTACAAAATATGACTTTCACAATGTTTTCAAAAATTTCAATTTTGCATTTGTTAAATGTTAAATGTGTATTGAAAAAATGTTGACCTTGTATACTAAAAATGTATAAAAAACATATACAATGGGTGTGAAAAAGTTGATTATGTATTTAAATATGTTAAACAAGTATTTGAAAAATATTAATCAATCATTTGAAAAATGTTGACCATGTACTAAAAAAGTGATGAAACGTTTTGATCATATATATGAAAATATTAATCAAGAATTTTGAAAAATATTAAAAACATGTTAATCAAGCATTTGGTAAATGTTAAATGTGTATAGAAAAAGATTTAGCCATGCGTTACTTTTATTTTAATCTTGCATCTGAAAAAGTCGATAAAGCGTTTGAATTTTTTTAATGTGTATAGAAAAAAATGTTGACCATGTATACGAAAAATGTATACAAAGAATATACAATGAATGTGAAAAATCTTGATAATGTATTTAAAATATGATGAACAATTATTTGAAAAATGTTGATGAAGTGTCTGAAAAATCCAAATTATTTAGAAAATATGTTGACCATCTATTAAAAAATGATAAAATGTTTTGATCATGTATATGGAAATATTAATCCATCATTCAAAAAATTGTTGAACAAGTAATTCAGATATGTTAATAAAGTACATGAAACAGGGGCTGCATTGGTATTCATGGTCTGATTGTAGTTGAGATTAAGTTGAGGGCAGTCGAGTTTAGTTGCAGTTTTTGTTTTAAGGATGGGGCGTCGAATAGAGAAGCCCATTTACTAGCCAAGTTATCTTATTCTTTAGATTGGGGTAGACATGTCTGGATGGGACAGCCTCATCATCCTGTTTGTATCCCCAGTTTGGTGAACTATGAATAATAAAGCTTGGTGCTTCTTAAAAAAAAGATGACATGCGCCTTATCTCGATTACTCGCTGCATGCGTGTTCCAGCTGATGTCGCATGCAACTCCTTTACCATATACGTCTAAATAAGCGTGCCTCTTGGCGGCGAGTGAGGCGGGACGGCGCCGCTGACCCAGATAGCTTCTGGTGTCGTCGATGTAGAGCGCCGCCGGTGTTGGCGGCATACCTGGCCAAACGGGCCAGCCCGGCACGGCACGACCCGGCTTATGCTAATCGTGCTTGGCCCGGCACGGCCCGCCATGGCACGTTTAACAACCGGGCCATGCCGTGCCGGCCCACAGGCGCTGCTCCTTGGCCAAGGCACGACCTGATTAGTAAATGGGCCGGCCTGTTGGCCCGTTTAGCATGCCGGGCTGCAAATTTTCAGCCTGTTGGGCTGGTTTTTAGGCCTGTTGGGCTATATTTTAGGTATATATATAATTTTCTGAAAATTATGAAAAAAATAAAAGGGGCCAGGTCGTTGCTGGCCTGCGTGCCCATGCTCCAGGCCCAGGCATGGCCCAAGGAGTGCCGCGTGCCGGGCACGGCCCATTTAGCCCATGCCGTGCCTAGCCCATGGCGGCCCGTGCTGGCGTGCTCGCGGGCTGGCCTAATTAGGCCGGCCCGTTTGGCTGTGGGAGGCAAGTACAAGGAGTGGCCTCCCATGGGCAGCGGCGACGTGAGCACAAGAAATAAGGGTAATTCAATTTGATCCAATTTGATTTCTTGCACGAACTTCACTTATTTGGAGGTGTAGATCAGAGGATTCGACTTGCCTGCTCCCTCCCTATGCTCCCATCCGTACTCCCACCTCATCCTACGGTTGTCTTTTTTCCTTTTTTCTTTCTAATCTAATCATCTCCCCCCTGATTTTAAGGGGGTGGGGCCGGGCCTTATTTTGTTCCAATCAAATCAAGCCACGTATGCGGGAGTACGGATGAGCACACCGCGGGGAGCAGGCAAGTCTCGTCCTAGATCAGACTGCTACAATGCCACAAATTGACTAAGATTTTATTCTTGTTGCTATATTGAACTGTTCTTCATTAATCCAAAATCTACCAACCGGATTGGCTAATCCCTTTCTACTCAAAAAAAGACTACCAGTTCATATCAGATAAATAGAAATAGGACAACGCTAACGCCCACACGTGTGGTGGGAGCCAAAACCGTCCACACGTCCTATAACATACAGACTACGCCATGTCACCGCATGCATGCATGTGAAAATCTTTTGGATTTTCAGTTTTTAAAATGTTTTATCTCTTAAATGAAAAATCCGATTGAAGATCCGTTTTCACCATTAAATCCCTCGCGACGAGATCTTCGAAACTAGATCCCATATCAATATATTTCGACGAATTTTTTTTTTGGTTAAAAGTTGTCATGTCTATTGCACATGAATTGCCATGATGTTTACACTAAAATTGTCATGTTATGTTTCAGCTATTTTCTTCTATATTAAAAAGTAAATTTTGACATATTATAAAAACGAAGAATTAAGAAACTAGACTTGTTGTGCACCATAAACTAAAATTGCCATGATACATGCACTTAAAATTGCCATGGTTCATGCAAAAAACTATTTTCATGGTCAAAATACTAGAATTGCCATTATCAAAAACTAGAATTGCCATGATCTACAAACTAAAATTGCCACATGGCAACTTTAGTTTAAGCACCATGGCAACTACAGTATAAACATCATGGCAATTTTTGGGCAAATTTTTTTTTCCGTTGAAACATATCAACATGGGGTCTAGTTCTGAAGATCTCGTCGAGACGGATTTAATGGTGAAAACGGATTGTTAATTCGCTTTTTTAATTAGGAGATAAAATATTTTTAAGCCGAAACCAAAAAGATTTCTACTGATGTCATCTGTTCTTACGTGGCAAAATGAGTGGTGATGGAGGTGTGTGGACGATGTGCAAACGCCCACACGTGTGGGCGTTAGTTTTTCTGTAGAAATATGGGGAGGAAATATCATAATTAATTGTACAATCTAGCGACGGTTCATTTTTTCAATAAAGAAACTATATTAATATCGCAAAGATACCAATTACACCATCTAGCGACTGTTCATTTTTTCAATAAAGAAACTATATTAATATCGCAAAGATACCAATTACACTCGGCCTCTGTACCAACAAGATGTCCATAGGCATCCAGGATACACACAGCCAAAATAAAAAGAACAAAAAAAAATTCCTGCCACGGTGATTAATCACTAGCAACAACAACACTCTAACCACCACCGAAGACAAACACCCGGATTACAAAAGAGGTTCTCCAAAAACAACGCCTCAAACAAAAAAACGATGGACAAGCGTTGTTGTTGCCTGATCGAAAATCTTGAGTTTTCACCCTGGAGAAAGTTTGAAATCACCCAAAAATAATGCTTTCAACAAGGCCATTGCCAGGTACAACCAATAAAGGCCAGACCTTGGGTTTTCGTCCTGGAATCAAGACTCGGTACTCGAGGAGTAGCACCAAAATTGCAATCCTCCAGTGCTGCCGCCCCCACTTGCGGAGGCCATTATTTCAAGTCATAAAACACGTAGCACACAGTCTTCATCGCATCCGATACACCTTACCGTCAAAGCTTCAAGATCTCCAATCGCATCTGCCATGACTTCCTCCGCCTCCATCTATACCTAGGGAATCTTAACTTAGACATGTCCCATCACTCCGATAAGAAAGCGAAGCTTCGCGCCGCGCCTCTTGAAACCGTGTTGGCTGATAATGTGAGCGCGCGCGACCGGAGTTTTTTCGATGTAGATATCCAGGGGTGTCATACGCCAATCCATATAAATATCCGATAGGGAAGATAGGAGAAATCATGTCACCACGGCCTGTAGCACTCCCAAAAGGTGGCACCACGCCTGAGACTAGTTTGTACGTCAATCGGGAGGCACCGAACCAGTGCCCGGTGCCCGGTGCCCGGTGTCAATCGGAAGAGGATCACCAACAGCACACCCAGTGCCCGGTGTCAGCACCGAGGTGTGATGCGCCGGCAGACTAGCCGGCTGCTGATCTTCTCCACGCTCTTGTGCTCAGCGCAGGCACAACATGCATGCGCATGTGCATGACCCTGGTAGTGGAGCGACATACATCCAGCCCAGTATCGGCAGATGCGTTGGTTGCTTGGCATGCACGAGGCGTGGACTTGAGAGATCTTGCCGAACGCATCTTGCTCGACGAAGCCGATCCACGGAGACGATTGCAGATCCAAAGGCCGGCGTCCTGCCAGATTGGGAGGCTATTGGCGACCAGATCGCGATGCCGCCCAGGTAGGACTCAGCCTGGACGTACCGAGCGGGCTTTTCGGCCCGCTCGTGGCCCGCTCGGGACCGGACCGATCGGTCCTGGCTCGCTGGAAAAAATGGCCGGTCCGAGCCGTGTATTTCGGCCCGAAAATCGGCCGGTCCGGTCCGGTCTTAGCCCGGTTAACTCGGTCGGACCGAAAAGTACATGGCCGTTTCTCCGTCAGGCAGCCTTCCGGCGAGGTGAACCAGCGGCTGGATCTAAATCCGGCGTGGGCAACGCTAGACAGTTCACCTAGATGAGGCGGTTCGACCACGGCGGCGAGAAGGTCGTCGATGTGGTCCACGCAGAAGAGACAGTCGTATTTTTCGTGTTAAACCGTGGGAGTCTGCCGTTTCCCTTTCCTTTCATGCAGCGTTGCAGAAACGGAAAGAACAAGAAAGACGGGGTCGGTCCGATACGCAAGTCTCTCCTGCCATCCCACGATTCACGGAATTGATCCGGTTTCTCCTTCCACTACGCCCACGACTAAGACTCAACTTCACGTCAGGGCTGATCCACTAATCCCGGAAGTCTCGCACCAAAAAATTTGATGGCCCATGCACGTCTTACCATATTTGCATGCGGCCAAGAAAATGCTAAGGAAA
>NW_021310375.1:18178-20960 GCF_002162155.2 Triticum dicoccoides
TGATTAACAGGATTGATAGACTAGGTACATCAACAAGGTACAAACTCTTTTCCAAAAGCTCATCTCCAAAGAACCTCCAAGTTTAAGCATGCTTGCCCTGGCATAATTTGAGGATGGGTGATCAACCGGGAAGTTATTCCCGGATGCGCACGTGAGAATAAAATGTGCAGGAAAAACCAATATTCGTCAGTGGGGCCTGTACAGCTCCCAGGTGGTAGCCACGAGTAACGACCACCAATCTGAGTGAGTGGCCGGAGTATTACGCTTTGAAGCATGTATGAATTGGAAAAAATGACAGTTGGTATCTCATTAGATTATTTGATCACATTAAACAGGCCCCTGAATGTTTTGTGTTTTCGGTCGCACTCCACAATCTGATCGAGATCCAAAGGCACATATGCCTTCTTCTTCCTCCTATCCTACACTAAAACTAAAATATATTTTTAAATAAACTTTTTCAAGAAAGAATGAACTAGTGATTTTGCTTTTACTCTTGTAAAAGAAATAAAAAATAAAAATGCAAATCAAATGACGAGAAAAACTTGCCCACAATTTGCACCCAAAATTGCACTTTTATATAATATGCTAAGAATAAGCATATAATAGTGCAATTTCACAATCTTAGTATAATTTATACACATATTGTATATTACTTATGTGTATACTTCTCCCAACTGCCTTCTTCTCCCACCATATACTAAAACTAAAAAAAAATTATAAGAAAGAATGATTTAAAGTTGTGTGTATTGCGTTCAATGAAGAGAGAATTAAAAAGCCGTCAAACAAATTATGGCAAAACCTTGCACAGATTTTCCAAAAGATTGCATTTTTTTTAATAATATGCAAAAAACAAGCCGCTGATTAATCCATAGTTGACGTGTGTAAATAGCATGGCATACAAGCTAGTCCCATAAGGGTTGCTCCCTCCCTTTCTTAATATGTCTTTTTAGAGATTTGAATATGAACTACATACGGATGAATATAGACGTATTTTAGAGTGTACATTCACTCGTTTTGCTCCATATGTAGTCCATATTAAAATCTCTAAAAAGACTTATATCTAGAAATTGAGGGAATATATTTTTTGGAGATTTGTAGGGTTGTAAATCGAATCCATAGTGAACGAATGTAAATACCATGGTACACGCAATGAGTGGACGTTGCTGGTTTCAGCGATTTTTTTTTTGTCAACCCAGCAATTTGTCGGGCTGTGTTTGTGCATCCGAGCAGATATTTTGAACCTCTCAAAGCCACTCAGCGCGAAGCAGCATCCATATCTGGAACGCATGACTATGGGTTCTGGTAGGCGGTCGCGGCTTATGTTGTTCTTTCTGAAGAGGCATCGTGCCATTATGTATTGTGACTTGCTTCGTGGTATGCATGGCCTTGAGATCGAGAGACTGCCGCCGGCGCCGTTTGACTTTGGTGTACTCTTGCCTGACATGGACGCTCATGCGGGCCTTGGATCAACCAAGTCAATGACATGGTACTGTTTTTTACCCTATCCCTATCAGTGTACTACTTCTGTAGTTTTTGTATCATCTCAAGGATTGAGTTAAACTAGCCTATATCACAGGCTGAGTGTTTCAAAGTTACTTCTTCATAGATTTAGTGATAACCAAGGTTTTGGTTACCAGTCGAAATTTCAAGATTTCCCGTGGTTTCCATGTATTTCGGTGCCCCTCGATAAATGCACATACCAAGCAAAAAATACCAATTTTTCAAACTTTTTTAATTCAAACACTCAATTTATACTAAAGTACGTAGAATCAAATTAAAGCCACCACAGTTGGTTCTGGCATTTGGCAGCAACCTAACTCCTATTATGGAAGGTCTCTCGTTTGAATGTCCATTCATTCACTTATTTGAATTCAAAATTCAAACATAAAATTCATTTAAAATATTCTCGGTATTTCTCGGTAACCGTGGTAACCATGTTTACTGGCCCGCTGGGTAATAATGCCCAATTCAGTGACCAAAACGTTGGTGATAACAGACCATTGATGTCATCTATGTATCCAAATACAGGAGCTGGGCCAAGGCAATCTTATTTTATAGTTTCCATTCATTGAAAAGCCTATGGTCCTTAGTCTCCAGCTCATAATAATGCTGTAAATGTGAAAGATTAGAATTCATCGGAAAGGTGTGATGGCACCCGGGAGTCACCACATCCTCCTATCTCGTCCCTACAGTGGCAATAAGATTCGGGCCAGCCTCTGTACAGTTAGAGCAACTCCAACGGGCGACCCAAACGGACGGCGAGTTTGTTCGCTTTTTGTTCGTTTGGGTCGGAAGCCCGCCCGGCGTCCGCCTTATTTTAGATTTGGGTCGATAGTGCGCGCAACGGACCGACTCATTTCATGTCTGCATTCAACTTTCTTAAAAATAAGGCCCGCGACCGATCAGGCCAACGGCCATGTCTCATGCCGGCACCATGCCAGCGCCGACATACAATGCCGGTTTCAAAAAATATCTCCACCGTTCATGTTGGCGCACTCGCCAGCCAGCTGGCACACATGCCAGCACACAAAAAAAGGGTGGGACTTGAGTTCGACCACGCCATCGCGGCCCCCGTGGTCATGCCAGCACACCTGCCGGCATAAAAAAAAGATGGCGCTCGCCGCCATAAGTCACTCGTCATCGAACTTGAGTATGTCGGCATGTATGTTCTCGAACCAGGGCCTCTTCCTTGGCGACACGGTGTTGAGATCCACCTTCAAGATCTCCATCCCGGTCATCATGCTTGCGAGATCCACATCTTTCGCCTTGGTCTTGGCGTTGG
>NW_021310376.1:0-667 GCF_002162155.2 Triticum dicoccoides
TTTACGTTTCGGTCATCAACACTCACGGTTTTGGCCGATTCTGACCCGTTTCGTGGACTATTACTCACCGGTTTTGGGCCCCAAAGCGATTTCCATAGTTGTTGAATACCAAGGTGCGCTTACGTGTCGGTCATCAACACTCACAGTTTTGGCCGATTCTGGCCCGTTTCGTGGACTATTACTCACTGTTTTGGGGTCCCGGAGTGATTTACACGATTAACGAACCCTGGGGTGCGTTCACGTTTCGGTCATCAACACTCGCGGTATTTGCAGATTCTGAGCCGTTTCGTGGACTAATACTCACCATTTTTGGGCCCCAAACAGAGTTAAATAGTTGTTGAACCCCAAGGCGCGCTTACGTGTAGGTCATCAACACTCACATATTTGGCCGATTCTGGCCCGTTTCGTGGACTCACTGTTTTGGGGTCCCGGAGTGATTTCCACGATTAACGAACCCTGGGGTGCGTTTACGTTTTGGTCATCAACACTCGCGGTTTTTATCTATTCTGACCCATTTTATGGACTATTACTCACCGTTTTTGGGCCCTAAATTGATTTCCATAGTTGTTGAACCCCAAGGTACGCTTACGTGTCGGTCATCAACACTCACAGCTTTGGCCGATTCTGGCCCGTTTCATGGACTATTACTCACTGTTTTGGGGTCCCA
>NW_021310377.1:0-892 GCF_002162155.2 Triticum dicoccoides
GTTCTTCGTTAGGGTAATCGCGGTACTCCTCGGAGGCAGAACCTGTCGCAAAGGACACCGATACACAACCATCACCAAACAATGTGCAACAATATGATGCATGCATGAAACATAGCAATATGAGTGTGTTGGGCTAATGCAACTAAAACCAGAAGGGTTTGAACAAATTTGAATCAAGGATTCAAATTTCAAATTCAATTATGGCCTTTTAAAGTGCTTTTCCTTGTTCTGCTTGAAACATCAATTTAACTTGTTTGATCATGCATGAAAATAGTACAGATGGATAGATTGGATTTTTCTGATCATTTTTCATATATAATTTGTCCAATTTGGAGTTACAGAATAAAAGTTATGAATTTTTGAAGTTTAAATAATATTCTGGAATTTCCTGATTTAAATTAAATCCAGAAATTACAATTATTGCGCCAGCATGACGTCAGCATGACGTCAGTAGTCAACTGCAGCTGGCTGGGGTCAAACCTGACGTGTGGGGGCCACACGTCAGTGACAGGGGGGTTTAACAGGGTTAAATTAATCCTAATTAGGGATTAGTGGCGCTGGGGCCCACTGGTCAGTGTCAGGGGGTTAACTAACAGTGGTTAGCGCTAATCCTAATTAGCTACAGGGCTGGGCCCACCTGTCAGGGACTCAGGGGGGGTCCTGCCGTGGTCAAAGTGGGTCAAACCCACCGGCGACGTGACGCCGGCGAGGCCCGAGACGGCGGCGCGATGCGGGATCGCGCTACAGGGCACGGGCGAGGCCGTTCTTGGGCTCGTTGGAGAGCTCTTGCTCCCGCGCGTCGAACGGTGGTGGTGGCCGAGCCTGGGGTGGCCGGTACCGTCGACGGTGAGCTCGTGAGCGGCGGCCGGAGTTCGGGTGCGGTCGGAGTCGG
>NW_021310378.1:0-961 GCF_002162155.2 Triticum dicoccoides
AGCCGTAGACGCGCGAACGGCAATCCGCGTAGAGGGAATTTTTCAGATACTTCTCCATCACCAAAATTATGAAAATATACCATCATTCCTATAGCACATGTGCCCACGTTGTGCAAAAAAATCATGATTTTATCGCGCTCCGAGTATTTAGTAATATTGACGCCGCATCGTTACCGCAGAACGTCTACTACCGTGTCATCGCCGTCCGTGAGGGACGCCACGCACCGGAGACGCGTCCCGCCTCTTCGGACATACCACCACACCACCCCGCATGTATGACGGCCCGGTGCGACGCACCGGTGGCATTGCTACCCCCAGTGCCCCCGTCCCGCCTAACCCTGTAGCGTTTGACCACGAGATCTACCCCTTTGACTTTGCATGGACGGGCTTTGACCTGTGGACCTTCCCACCCGGTTGTGTTAGGTCAGCCCATAGGAACACTTTGGAGCAACATCCGGGCCAGACCCACAGCAAGATTCCCTCCGTGTAGACCCCACGCGTCCGTTTTCCCCCTCCAGGTGCCGGCGGCGGCGCTGTCCCTGAGGGGGGCACACCCCGGACACGCGTGCCGGGCGTTTGCAACCGCCACAACACTTCCAGACTTGTGAGAGGCCGCCGGCGCAAGATTTGGCGGCATGCTAGCCCCCGGAGGCCGCCGGCCACAGCCGTAGACGCGCGAAGGGCAATCCGCGTAGAGGGAATTTTTCGGATACTTCTCCATCACCAAAAATTATGAAAAAATACCATCGTTCCTATAGCACATGTGCCCACGTCGTGCAAAAAAAATCATGATTTTATCGCGCTCCGAGTATTTAGTAATATTGACGCCGCATCGTTACCGCAGAACGTCTACTACCGTGTCATCGCCGTCCGTGAGGGGGGCCACGCACCGGAGACGCGTCCCGCCTCTTCGGACATGCCACCACACCACCCCGCATGTATGAGGGCCCGGTGCGACACT
>NW_021310379.1:0-1163 GCF_002162155.2 Triticum dicoccoides
CCTTGGGGTTCAACAACTATGGAAATCACTTCAGGACCAGAAAACGGTGACTAAAAGTCCACAAAACGCGTTAGAATTGGCCAAAACTGTGAGTGTTCATAACCGACACGTAAGCGCACCCGGGGGTTCGTTAATCGTGGAAATCATTCCGGGGCCCCAAAACAGTGAGTAATTGTCCACGAAAAGGGCCAGAATTGGCCAAAACTACTAGTATTGATGACCGACATGTAAACGCACCCCGCGGTTCGTTAATCGTGGAAATCACACCGGGGCCCCAAAACAGTGAGTGTTGATGACCGACACCTAAACGCACCTTGGGGTTCAACAACTATGGAAATCGCTTTGGGACCGCTAAATGGTGAGTAATAGCCCACGAATCGCGTCATAATTGGCCAAAACTGTGAGTGTTGATGAAAGACACGCAAACGCACTCCGGGGATTGTTAATCGTGGAAATCGCTCTGGGGCGCCCAAACGGTGAGTAATAGTGCACGAAACGGACGAGAATTGGCCAAAATTGTGAGTGTTTATGACCGACACGTAAACGCACCCCGGAGTTCGTCAACCGTGGAAATCACTCCGAGACCCCAAAACTAAGTAATAATGCAAGAAATGGGCCAAAATCGGCCCAAAGTGCGCTTGTTGATGATCGACACGTAAGCGCACCATGGGGTCAAACAACCGTGGAAATCACTTCGGGGCCCCAAAATGGTGAGTAATAGTCCATGAAACTGGCCAGAATTGGCCAAAACTGTGAGTGTTGTTGACCTACACGTAAACGGACCTTAGGGTTCAACCACTATGGAATCGCTTCGGGACCCCTAAATGATGAGTAATTGTCCACGAATCGCGTCAGAATTGGCCAAAACTGTGAGTGTTGGCGACAGAGACGCAAACGCACCCCGGGGATTGTAAATCGTGGAAATCGCTCTGGGACGCCAAAACGGTGAGTAATAGTACACAAAACGGACCAGAAATTGGCCAAAATTGTGAGTGTCATTGACCGACACGTAAACGCACCACGGGGTTCGTAAATCGTGGAAATCACGCTTGGACCCAAAAACAGAGTAATAGTCCAAGAAACGGGCCAGAATCGGCCAAAACTGCGAGTGTTGATGACCGACACGTAAATGCACCCTGCAGTTCGTTAACCGTGGAAATCAC
>NW_021310380.1:0-582 GCF_002162155.2 Triticum dicoccoides
TAATTTTACACTAGAGTTGAACTAGCTATATAAGCTAGTTCAAATAATTTTACACTAGAGTTGAACTAGCTCTATTGCCTAGTACAAATAATTTTACACTAGAGTTGCACAAGCTCTATAGCCAAGTACAACTAATTTTACACTAGAGTTGAACTAGCTCTATAGCCTAGTACAAATCATTTTACACTAGAGTTGAACTAGCTCCATAAGCTAGTTCAAATAATTTTACACTAGAGTTGAACTAGCTCTATAGCCTAGTACAAATAATTTTACACTAGAGTTGAACTAGCAATATAAGATAGTTCAAATAATTTTACACTAGAGTTGAACTAGCTCTATAAGCTAGTTGAAATAATTTTACACTAGAGTTGCACTAGCTCTATAGCCTAGTACAAAGATTTTTACACTAGAGTTGATCTAGCTCTATAATCTAGTTCAAATAATTTTACACTACAGTTGAACTAGCTCTATAAGCTAGTTCAAATAATTTTATACCAGAGTTGAACTAGCTCTATAGCCTAGTACAAATAATTTTACACTAGAGTTGAACTAGCTATATAAGCTAGTTCAAATAATTTTACA
>NW_021310381.1:0-1502 GCF_002162155.2 Triticum dicoccoides
TATCTTTAGTAGCCTCTCTTACCGGGAAATGTCTCCTAGTGTTACCGCTGAGCCATGGTAGCTTGCTACTGCTCTGGAACACTTAGGCTGGCCGGCATGTGTCCTTCTTCGTTCCTGTGTCTGTCCCTTCGGGGAAATGTCACGCTTTGAGTACCGGAGTCCTGTTAGCCCGCTACAGCCCGGTTTACCGGAGTCCTGCTAGCCCAGTGCTACAGCCCGGACCCACTTGCTGATGACCGACACGTTCGAAGCTGGGTCATGGATGCCTGTCCCTGTAAGTCTGTGCCACTTTGGGTTTACGACTAGTCATGTCAGCCCGGGCTCTTTATCATATGGATGCTAGCGACACTATCATATACGTGAGCCAAAAGGCGCAAACGGTCCCGGGCAAAGGTAAGGCGACAACCGTGGGGATACCGTGCGTGAGGCCGCAAAGTGATATGAGGTGTTACCGGCTAGATCGATGTGACATCGAGTCGGGTTCCTGACAGCGTTGGCATCAGAGCCGGACTGCCTGTAGGTTCTCCAAGCCAAACTGGTCGATGTTGAGTCTAGAAATTCTTTAGTTATATGTAGGGGAATTGTTTGTGGGTTGGAACGTAAGGCTCTTTTTACTCCTTTATCTTATGACATTCTGATCTGAGTCAGTCCATTCTTCCACCGGGGGTTAAGGAATTAGGATCTATTCTCTCTATCAGGATCACGTGTTACCAATCAGTAGTACCTTATAAGTTTGATGGATACAAGCCTAGTTCAGTTCTACTACCACATTATGTTGTTAGAATGGATTCAGAACTTTGATATGATGATGTTGAGTGGGTATGTAATCCTTTGTCAAATGTCTCAAAATCCTTCTTGAGCATTTACAGCTGTTATGCTGCCGAAATTTTGCTAGAAATTCTAATGCCCTTGCATTATGATTGTGCTTTCAGATGGCCACTCGCGACCTCAATCAAGTGGTTCGCCTGACTCGATGCCTAGATGTACCCGGCCATACTGCCAAGTTGGTCAGGGTAATGACTGAGGCTGGATACCGCTGGTATCCTGAGTACATGGTTGAAGAGCAATTCCGAGACTTTAATCAAAGCCAGTATCTCTGCACTGTCAGGATATTTCCATCTTATCCTGGATCCACCGAGCCTCTTCACTGCTCCTATGGACTCGGGGTTACTATTGAGATGGCTGTGCAGGACGCCGCCTACTCTATGATGACCATTATGCGAGTCAGATCTGGTATATTTCGGGACTCTGATTTCCGGTATATGCCAGGATCACTTCCGGGAGCACAAGGGTATCTCCAGGCTATCTATGCTGACCCCACTCAGGAGGATTCACGGACTCGCACCACTGCTGAGATGCTCGAGGATAAGGACCGTGAAAATCGGGCCTTAAGGTTAGAGCTCTTCAATACCCGTGCTGACCACTGGGCCACTTTGACTCGGTTCGCACCGGCGGTGCAAGCTGGATATTCGGATATGCGCGATCTCTATCCTGTGAGATCT
>NW_021310382.1:0-1163 GCF_002162155.2 Triticum dicoccoides
AAGTGCCAGGCAAGCAAAACCCCCTTGTTCATTCCGATACAATCCTACTCTCTCGCTCCTGCTCTCTTTTAATGCATTAGGACAACACCGATTTATCTGTTACTTGCTGCGGTAGCTGAACCCCTTTATCCTTTGCATGACCTGTCATTCCACAGTAATTAGATGAAACCCACTAGCATGAGTAGGAGTTGTTTGAGCCCTGTTGTGCCTACTCATTCATGTTTGTTTGTCATGCCTGCTACTGCTTAGAGTTGAGTCAGGTCTGATTCATCCGGGATGAATCAGAGGCGTGTGAACATGTCCTACTGTGTGTGAGCTAAGTGTGTGAACACGATTTGGTAAAGGTAGCGGTGAGAGGCCATGTAGGAGTACATGGTGGGTTGTCTCATTGCAGCCGTCCTCAGGAACTGAGTTCTGTGCTTGTGATCCATGATTCAGCTACTACCACGCATTGGGCCCGAAACCAATGGACCCTCTCGGCTTCTTGATCACCCTTGTCCTCTGTCCAGGAGTTGCAAGTAGTTTCTGGTGTTTGTAGTATGCTGGAGGCCGTGCGCAGCGCTGACCGTAGGGGTGGGCTGTGATGCGGTAGGCACGTGGCACGGTGTACCGGATGCCCGTTTGGTATCTCGGGAACCCTGTTCACATCGTTTGGGGCTGTGAGCGAAACTCCGGCCGGATCTCCTCATGGATGGAACCCGAATAGGCGATAAACCTGGACCAGAGACTTGAGTGTTTAGGCAGGCCGTGGCCGACACCCACATTGGGCTTCCGCTTGAAGGTTGCCGAGTACATGTCGTGTAAACGGCGGTAAGTGGTGAGAGCGTGTGTGAAGAAGTACACCCCTGCAGGGTTAATATGATCTATTCGAATAGCCGTGTCCGCGGAAAAGGACTTCTGGGTTGCTTATATCAGTTCATAGACAAGTGAAAGTGGATACTCTAAAATACGCAAGATAAGCGTGAGTGCTATGGATGGCGTTCTCGTAGGGAGACGGGAGCGGATCCATAGTGGTGTATTGATATGGTGAATATGTGGACTCGTGTGCGCCACCTCAAAAAAGTTACTCGCAGTCGTAGTTCAGGATAGCCACCGAGTCAAAGCTGGCTTGCTGCAGTTAAACCCCACCATCCCTTTGTTGATAATGATGCATATGTAGATAG
>NW_021310383.1:0-933 GCF_002162155.2 Triticum dicoccoides
ATCAAAAGGGTGAAATTCACAAAGCACATTATTATCACGTGTGAGTTTAGGAACTGAAAGAAGATTACGGGTCACAGATGGAACTCGAAGAACATTGCGAAGCTGAAGACTCCTATTGGCATGTCTAGTGAGAAGAGATGCTTGACCAATATGAGAGATGTGCATACCTGCTCCATTGGCGGTGTGGATCTTGTCGGAGCCATGATAGGGTTCACGAGTGTGAAGCTTCCCCATCTCGCTGGTTAGATGCTCTGTCGCCCCAGAGTCCATGTACCAGTGTGGATCGATGGAGTAGGACTGAGTGTGTCCCTGTTGCTTCTGCGGCGCGGGACGATCAGCCATGGCGACCTGACGGGCATTGTTGCGTGTATCTTTGCCGTCATTGCCAAGACCAAGGAAGCTTCGCTGGAAGCGCTTATGACACTTGGAGGCCCAGTGCCCATCGCGGCCACAAAGCTGACACTCACGTGGACCGCCAGCCCCCGGTAAGGTCGTCGTAGGTGGGGGGGCCGAGGCGGGCGACGGTGGCAGCCCCAAGGGAGACCGGGGTGATGAAGAAGAGCGGCCACCCTTGGTGGCGGCGTTGGCCGAGAGGGAGCCAGTGCCCCTGGTGCGGCGAGTCTCGACCCGTTGCTCAGTGAGAAGGAGCCGAGAGAAAACCTCGTGTGCCAGCATGGGTGTCGAGTTGCCCCGCTCGTTGATGATCTCGACTAAGGCATCATACTCCTCATCAAGACCATTGACAATAAACGAGTTGAACTCGGAGTCGGTGAGGGGCTGTCCAATGGAGGCCAATGTGTCGGCGAGGCCCTTGACCTTGTTGTAGAACTCAGTGGCAGTGGAGTCAAGCTTCTGACACTCTCCAAGCTGACGACGGAGTGCAGAGACACGAGCCTGGGACTGCGCTGCAAAGGTGCGCTCAAGGATGGTCCA
>NW_021310384.1:0-1483 GCF_002162155.2 Triticum dicoccoides
GCAGGGATAATTTCTGGCGACTGACATGTCTATATGGTGAACCTAAATGGGCCGATAAGCACCTAACATGGCAGCGACTGCGAGAGTTACATGTTCTGATGAATATGCCTTGGATGGTGGTGGGTGACATGAATGAGATCATGTATAATTTTGAGAAGGAAGGCGGGAATCCCAGGCCAAATCAGTTTATGAACTCTTTCAGAGAGGCGTTAGATGACTGCAACTTAACTGATCTTGGCTACGTTGGGGACAGATTTACATGGCACCGTGGTTTGATGAGAGAGCGCTTGGATAGGGCAGTGTCTAATGAACAATTAATGGAATAACTTATTTCCAGCAGCAATAGTGGAGCATCTTGAATATCATAAGTCTGATCACCGGCCACTACTTGTTTCTATGGACGAGAGTGCAGCACAGGAGGCGTTTGGACCGAAAATTATGAGGTTTGAGGCTCGCTGGCTCAAAGAAGCAAAGTTCAGATATGTTGTGCAGGAGGCGTGGTAGGCCGCAAGTCCACATGGTCCATCAAACTTGGGGGACAGACTATCACACGTCCATAAGGCCTTGCATCATTGGGACAAAACAGTGCTGCGAAACTTGAAAAAAAAACTAAAAAAGATTCAGCATGAACTAGAGACAGTCACCAGTGATGTCCTATCGCCTGTGAACCTGGCTAGGCAGAAGGAACTTGCCGATGAGATTGAACGATTGCTGGAACAGGAAGAGCTATACTAGGCGCGGAGAAGTAGAATAAACTGGCTGAGTTATGGGGATCGGGATACCTCATATTTTTAGAATTTTGCATCTGCTCGTCGTTTGCGAAACCGAGTCAATAAATTAAAGGACAACCAGGGAGTGTGGAGAGAAGGTACAGCTTATTTGAACCCTTTGATTTCACAATATTTCGTCGGGCTTTTTACCACAGAAATTGACGTGCCAGACCCAAGCCTTGTTGCAAAGGTGATACCTCGTGTTACTACTGAGATGAATGAGGAGATGATGAAGCCCTATTCTGCAGAGGAGGTGAAAAAAGCACTCTTCTCAATAGGTGACATGAAGGCACCAGGTACGTATGGATTACATGTCGTTTTCTTCAAAAAGTGTTGGCATATACTTGGTGATGCTTTGACTGTAAAAGTTCTTAATGCTATCAATAATAAAGTGATACCTGATGGTTGGAATGATACTGTGATCGTCCTTATTCAGAAGGTAGATGAGCCTGAAATGATCACCCAATATAGGCCCATTAGCCTATGTAATGTTCTATACAAGGTCATTTAGAAAATGATAGCTTTCAGACTCAAGTCTTTTTTAGATGATATTATATCTCCTGTACAGAGTGCTTTTGTACCAGGTAGAGTTATCACAGATAACATCCTTCTGGCGTATGAGAGTTTGCATACAATAAAGAACAAGAAGAAAGGGAAGGTCGGATATTGTGTTGTTAAGTTGGATATGCATAAAGCTTATGATCGTGTTGAAT
>NW_021310385.1:0-1053 GCF_002162155.2 Triticum dicoccoides
GTCGCCGCCTCAGCTCGTCCCCGACCTCACCGGTGGCCTCTACGGGAGCGCTGTGAGCCTAGCTACTCCTCCGACCCTCTCTCTCTCATTCCCGAGCCGTGTAGCCACCGCACGAGGATCACACGCCCGCACCGCCGCGGACCTCGTCGCCGACGTGCTTCCGGCCACACTCCGGCCACAAGATGGTGTCCATCTTACTCACCAAGTCCCGCAACACCTAGCTAGCTACTCCACGAGCCTCACCGACCCCTCTAGCGCCAAGTTCACCTCCGACCGAGCCCCGGTGGCCGCCAAAGTCGTCGCCGGCGCCAACTCCGGCCACCCCGACCTCAACGGACTCCGCCAAGAGCTGCGGTTTGTCCTCAGCTCCCCTCCGGTGGTCTCCGCGGCCCATTTGGTGGCCGAAATGGCCAAAACCACTTCCGCCGCCGTGTCGGGCTCGCCGGCGGCTAAACGCCGGTGCAGCCGACCCGGGTTTGACCACGGGTGGGCCCTGGTTGACTCCCCTGAGTCAATGACAGGTGGGGCCCAGCCCTGTTAATTAAACAGGATTAGTTTTAATTAAGTTTTAATTAAAATAATCACCCTGACATGCGGGACCCACTGTCAGGTTTGACCCGGACCTGTTCCGTTGACCTGCTGACGTCACACTGACGTCAGGCTGACGCAGTAATTGATTTTCTGGATTTAATTTAAATCAGGAAATTCCAGAATATAATTTAAACTTCAAAAATTCATAACTTTTATTCTGTAACTCCAAATTGGACAAATTATATATGAAAAATGATCAGAAAAATCCAATCTATCCATCTGTACTATTTTCATGCATGATCAAACAAGTTAAATTGATGTTTCAAGCAGAACAAGGAAAAGCACTTTAAAAGGCCATATTTGAATTTGAAATTTGAATCCTTGATTCAAATTTGTTCAAACCCTTCTGGTTTTAGTTGCATTAGCCCAATACACTCATTTTGCCATGTCTCATGCATGCATCATATTGTTGCATACTGTTTGGTAATGTTTGTGTATCGGTGCTCTCTGCGGCAGGTTCTG
>NW_021310386.1:0-896 GCF_002162155.2 Triticum dicoccoides
CGGCGGGGTGGACAACGTCCGGCGCGGGCGGACACGTCCGGCCCGGCGCGGGGAAGATGGATCTCTTTTTTTTTTAGGGTTTGAACGGGGGAAGAGGAGATCCGAATGGAGGGGGTATAAATAGGCATAAGTGGAGCTAGGAGAGTCCAAATGAGGTGCGGTTTTCGCCCACACGATCGTGATCGAACGCTCTAGGACATGGAGCGGAGTTTGGTGGGTTTTGGGCCAAATTTGGGGGGTGTTGGGCTGCAACACACACGAGGCCTTTTCGGTCCCTCGGTTAACCGTTGGAGTATCAAACGAAGTCCAAATGATACGAAACTTGACAGGCGGTCTACCGGTAGTAAACCAAGGCCGCATGACAAGTCTCAGTCCAATCCGGAAATGTTTGAACCCCACACATGAAAGAAAGCTGGAAATGGCCACCGGAGGAGAACGAAGCGCCGGAATGCAAAACGGACAACGGAGAAAATGCTCAAATGCATGAGATGAACATGTATGCAAATGCAATGCACGAGATGACATGGTAAGAGATGCACGAAAAAATAAAAACAACACACGGAGACAAAGACCCGAACCCGAGAAATAAATATAACTTAGCGTCGGAGACGGCAAGAGTTGGATACAAATATGGAAAGTTACATCCGGGGTGTTACAACACTCCACCACTACGAAAAGATCTCGTCCCGAGATCTAGGACTGAAAGAACTCCGGGTACTCAGAACGGAGGTGATCCTCGCGTTCCCAGGTAGCTTCACGGTCGGAATGGTGAGACCACTTGATTTTGAGAAATTTGATTGACTTGTTGCGAGTCTTGCGTTCAGTCTCTTCAAGAATAGCAACTGGGTGCTCACGATAGGAGAGATCTTCTTGGAGCTCAATGTCCTCGAAGTTGA
>NW_021310387.1:0-989 GCF_002162155.2 Triticum dicoccoides
AGTAAATAGATGAAACCCACTAGCATGGGTAGGAGTTGTTTGAGCCCTGTTGTGCCTACTCATTCTTGCTTGTTTGTCATGCCTGCTACTGCTTAGAGTTGAGTCAGGTCTGATTCATCGGGGATGAATCAGAGGCGTGTGAACATGTCCTACTGTGTGTGAGCTAAGTGTGTGAACACGTTTTGGTAAAGGTAGCGGTGAGAGGCCATGTAGGAGTACATGGTGGGTTGTCTCATTGCAGCCGTCCTCAGGAACTGAGTTCTGTGTTTGTGATCCATGATTCAGCTACTACCACGCATTGGGCCCGAAACCAATGGACCCTCTCGGCTTCTTGATCACCCTTGTCCTCTGTCCAGGAGTTGCAAGTAGTTTCTGATGTTTGTAGTATGCTGGAGGCCGTGGGCAGCGCTGACCGTAGGGGTGGGCTGTGATGCGGTAGGCACGTGGCACGGTGTACCGGGCGCCCGTTTGGTGTCTCGGGAACCCTGTTCACATCGTTTGGGGCTGTGAGCAAAACTCCGGTCGGATCTCCTCATGGATGGAACCCGAATAGGCGATAAACCTGGACTAGAGACTTAGGTGATTAGGTAGGTCGTGGCCGACACCCACGTTGGGCTTCCGCTTGAAGGTTGCCGAGTACATGTCGTGTAAACGACGGTAAGTGGTGAGAGCGTGTATGAAGAAGTACACCCCTGCAGGGTTAACCTAATCTATTCGAATAGCCGTGTCCGCGGAAAAGGACTTCTGGATTGCTTATATCAGTTCATAGACAAGTGAAAGTGGATACTCTAAAATACGCAAGATAAGCGTGAGTGCTATGGATGGCGTTCTCGTAGGGAGACGGGAGCGGATCCATAGTGGTGTATTGATATGGTGAATATGTGGACTCGTGTGCGCCACCTCAAAAGAGTCGCTTGCAGTCGTAGTTTAGGATAGCCACCGAGTCAAAGCTGGCTTGCTGCAGTTAAACCCCACCACCCCTTTGTTGA